>NC_068300.1:3959715-4259715 GCF_025860055.1 Xyrauchen texanus
CATGGCCTGCCCGAGCGCCTGCGCTGTGACCTTCGTTGCTCTTAGGGCGAGGTCGGTCGCTGAGCGCAGTTCCTGCAGCGTGTCGGGATCAGGGCCACCCCCGTGTATGTTTCGCAGTGCCTTGGCTTGGTGGACCTGCAGGAGAGCCATGGCATGCAGGGCGGAAGCGGCGCGTCCGGTAGCGCTGTAGGCCTTCGCGGTGAGCGAGGTTGTTGCTCTACAGGACGGGAGGGAGTACAGGGCGACGCCGCCAGATGGTAGTGCTTCCGGGGCATAGGTGGAGCGCAACAGCCCTATCCACCTGGGGAATCGCCGTGTATTCGTGGCGCGTTTCGCCGTCGAGGGTGGCGAGGGCGGATGAGCAGGTGGTGGTGCGATGAGTGGAGAGGGTGCTCTCCAAGAAGACGTCAGCTCATCAAGCACCTCCGGGAAGAATGGAACCGGGGGACAAGGCTGTGAGCGGCGCCCAGCACCCAAGAACCAATTGTCCAGCCGTGATGGCTGTGGGGAGGATGGAGGGTTCCAGTCCAAGCCCACGCTGTTGGCTGCCCAGGAAAGCATATCGGACATCTGTGCGTCGGCCTCTTCCTGGGCGTGCAAGCCCGAAGGCGGCAGCCCAGAGGAGTCCTCGGCATCAGATCCCACCCCCTCCGATGTCGCGGCGAACTCATCTGCTTCCATCGCAAGAGGGTAGGCAGACTGGCTGTGAGGCGAGTCGCCGTCACCTTGAGCGGGGACGGGAATCAACGAGCGTGTCGGGGCGCGGGTGGTCCCGCGGCGGAGCTGCACCCGCTGCCATCCCCGAATCACCTCCATTGCCAGCCGCATCATCCTCAATCCCGTGGGAAGAAGGAGCGACACAGTGGGCGGCTGGAGTGGCTTGCTTACGGTTGTAAGCAAGCCGCGACCGCAGCGTTGTCATGGTCATGTTCTCGCAGTGAGAACATGAACCATCCACAAACGCAGCCTCGGTGTGATCGCTGCCCAGACACACGAGACAACGCCTGTGGCCATCGGAAGCTGAGAGTACTCTACCGCATCCAGGAACAACACAGGGGCGGAAAGGCATCTTGAAAAAGACGCGTCCTTAAAAGGACGTTCAACGCCGCTGTGTTTTGCTCTTTTAGAGGAAATTACTCTTTTAAATAAATTCACTCTTTTATGAAAAAAAGAACTCGTAAGAGATCTTTATTATCTGCGCTGTCGAGCGCTCAGGGGCAGGAAGTGCACAGCCGTGCAAACAGGAGAAAGCCGCTGTTGTGCGCCGTAGAATCCAACAGCATGCAGCAGAGGGATAGCAGGAACTTGGTGTGTACACGCAGCAGTTACAGACACGAAGACATTTTATGAATGAACTCCCGTATTTGCGCCGCTTAAATACCTGTATGTCCGGGGGCGGGACATGCAAATACTGGTTGCCAACTCTCATTGGCCTTTTTTCATAGTTCAGAGGTGAATATCGGCGCTCAAGAGAGACCCCTAGTTTCGCTTCTCTGACACAACGTGGAGAGAGTGACAGAAAGGGAACTGTACTATTTCTAAGAGATAATTTTCTAGACTGTTAAACACATTTTTGAAAAATTATTTGAGGAGTGTGTTGAGGCATCAAGAACAAATTTTAAGATGCATAGTTTTTTCCAGGGTTTTGCCATCAGTTGCCTCAAAATCCAACATAGGGTGGGTTGCATCAATAAGTATTCAATTAAACAGATTTTAGAGTTAATCCAGGGTTTGATTTGAATTGTGTTGCACCACTTAATTTTATATACAGTTTGAAAATCAGAGATTAAACATTTAACCTGTGATTAAAATGTTCACCTGTTGATAATTTTTGGTGCAATACAAATGAGCACCTGTGACAGTGTTATTTGTAGTTGTAGAGATTAGTCGCACATGTGTATCAGTAAATTTGAAGTCACAGAGAAATGTATTTTAAGAGTTGCAAGCTTGTAGATTTTTTTTCTCTCCCACAAACACAACACAACAGTTACACCTTCTCAAATTCTTCATTGCAGGTGCACAAATCCTTTTCTACGAATCACAAATTAAGAAACTCATACACTCACATTTTTGCTACAGTTGCTGCAGTGAATGTGGTGCAAAACACATTCACACACCCGCATCATAAAATGTGACGTCACGGACAGATTTTGCTCATCCGCAAATCAGTATGTGAATTCAACCAACGAGAGTTGCACACTTGTAGAATATTTTCTCACAAATGTTTTATTTTTTCTTTGATATTTTTCTTGCACAAACACAAGAACAAAACTACAACTGCTTGAATCTGCTGCTACGAGTCTCAAACACAGTTTTTCACGCGCTCTCCCTTCTGCACCAAATGTCTGTGTAAAATATGGAGCAAAAGTGAGTTGTGCATCTGTAGAGACAGCAGGCGGGCACTGTTCAGAGATCAGAGAATTGTGGCCAATCAGAAGAGCTCGTTTGGGCGCCTCTCCATTGGCGGAACATGACGCCCGAACAGGGAGAAGAAAAACAACAACAAAAAAAACTTCCATGAGCATCTTCCCGAGCTGCCAAGGATCTCTCATTGTCATTCATATGTACCTTGTAATAAACTTTGAATCGTAAATGATGTAGGTCAATTAAAAGTGCAGTGTTTGACAAAATTCTTGCACACAAGAATTTCACCTACTGTTGCACTTGTTTAGCCTACATGGTAGTGTGACAATAAAGTGATTTGATTTGATTTGATTTGAAAATTAAAGGCAACATCACCCCAAAATTATTAATGTTGTTGAACTGAATACAAAGCAATAACCACAAAATAATTACTACAAAATTAACATCAACACTGAAATAAGAGCGGGTAACAGAGGGTAACAGAGGGTAACAGAGGGTAACAGAGGGTAACAGAGGGTAACAGAGGGTAACAGAGGGTAACTTGCTTGGAAATGTAGCCGGAGCAAACAAGACTTCGCAAAGAATGAATGAACTGAGCGGCTATAAATAGAGCGTGGGAAACAGGGAACAGCTGTAGAGTAATCAGACCTAGGTATGTGGGTTTATGGGAAATGTAGTTCTAGCGATCAGTACTCCGGTGAATCAGATCCGATGACTGGAGAGGGAGGCGCTCTCAGTGTTCGTAACAATAACGCCATAGCTTAAAGCGATGTAGTTCCTGTGTAAGTGTATATGATCAGTGGTGTGTGGTGCAAGGGGCACCAAATTGGTCACGGCAGGTCTGATAACGTTTATAAGAAAATATTGACCTGGCTAAATTAATTTAATCAAACAGGCTCTTAAACCCTGTAAAATACCCTCATTTGGAATGTACCTTATTTGAGTTCAAAAAGACAAAAATGTTTTAAAAATTCAAGTTTACACTGCACTCCTGGGAGGGGTGACAATGCTGCAGTTACTTTGAAGTTATGTTGTTGTTTTTGTGATTATTTCAGTATGAATAGTTGAAAATGTTCATGTTTTGATGCAATATATATATATATATATATATATATATATATATATATATATATATATATATATATATATATATATATTATTGAGTTTTCCTTTCCTTGTTTTTATTTTAGTTTTTTATTGTCCAGAAAGCTTGTAACCAGTGATGTACTCATGCTTCTGCAGAACTCCCAGGTGTCATTTTGACGCAGCCGCAGCCTCTGCTCCAGCTTACTCCTATAATAATTGATCATTATTATTAATAATAATAGGTGCATTTTATTTATAGGTGCCTTTCAAGACATTCAAGCACACTGTTGATTGATAATGAGAATACTGCAATACAACCTAATGCAATTTAAACAAGAGTTTTATAAACAGTCAATTACAGAAAGATGGTGTGATAATTATTATGTAACCTGTGTTATGACATGTCACAGTAGATACAAATGCAAATATGTAATTTTGAACTAATCAGACAAAAAGCTTATTTTATTAGGTGTGTGTGTATCAGTGTGCAGCAGGTGCTGAAGCCACAGGAGACATTGTTGTGCATTCTGATGGATTGTGCATCAGTACAACAGCATGCCGAAAGTGCGGTTGTACTTTAAGATGCACATAGCTGTTATCTGAAATAAGAAAAGAAAATAATTTATAAAAGTGTGATCATTTGAAAACAAGGACATGACATCGTTTTGATATTTCTTTGTGTTACCAAATCTCTTTCCTTAACTCTCTGATCTGTCACTTGTATCTGGGTTTTCATTTAGATAGATCATTTTAAAGTTTCAGTTAATCTCAATGCCATATAAAGTGATTCTGAGTATGATATCAAGAGAGTATTTCCCTGTAATTTTGTCCAATACTACATTAAATGAGTTTAAATTTAATATGTTAATAAGCATGGTATGTTTGAACAAGAAACCCTTCAAAAATGTTACGAGTGTTTGAATATGAGGATCTGATCCACGTGCCTTGACAATGTGATATTTTTGGGGTGATTTTGCCTTTAATTATATTAATAACAAACCTATAAAGGAAATTTATTTTCTCAAAATATTTTTTTTCTAAAACTGCACAGTTAAGTTACTTGAAAATGGATACAGTAACAGTCAGGGTCACTCTAACCTATAATCCTTTGAAAATGTAAGTAAACCTATAAAGGGAAGCTTTGTAAGAGTGTTTAAATATGAGGAAATTATCCAAGTGCTAGGATGCACTTTGAATTTTGGGGTGATGTTGCCTTTAATTTTGTCAAACACTGCACTTTTAATTGACCTACAGGATTTACAATTCAAAGTTTATTACAAGGTACATATGAATGACATTGAGAGATCCTTGGCAGAAACGTCACATTTATTATATCCATCCATCCATCCATCTTCAACCGCTTATCCGAAGTCGGGTCGCGGGGGCAGCTGCTCCAGCAGGGGGCCCCAAACTTCCCTATCCCGAGCCACATTAACCAGCTCTGACTGGGCGACCCCGAGGCGTTCCCAGGCCAGTGTGGAGATGTAATCTCTCCACCTAGTCCTGGGTCTTCCCGAGGCCTCCTCCCAGCTGGACGTGCCTGAAACACCTCCCTAGGGAGGCGGCCAGGGGCATCCTTACCAGATGCCCAAACCACCTCAACTGACTCCTTTCAACGCAAAGGAGCAGCGGCTCTACTCCGAGCTCCTCACGGATGACTGAGCTCCTCACCCTATCTCTAAGGGAGAAGCCCGCCACCCTTCTGAGGAAGCCCATTTCGGCCGCTTGTACTCGCGACCTAGTTCTTTCGGTCATGACCCAACCTTCATGACCATAGGTGAGGGTAGGAACAAAAATTGACCGGTAGATCGAGAGCTTTGCCTTTCGGCTCAGCTCTCTTTTCGTGACAACGGTGCGATAGAACGAGTGCAATACCGCCCCTGCTGCCCCGACTCTCCGGCCAACCTCCCACTCCATTGTCCCCTCACTCGTGAACAAGACCCCGAGGTACTTGAACTCCTTCACTTGTGGCAAAACCTCATTCCCTACCTGGAGTACGCACTCCATCGGTTTCCTGCTGAGAACCATGGCCTCAGATTTAGAGGTGCTAATCCTCATCCCAGCTGCTTCACACTCGACTGCCAAGCGATCCAGTGAGAGCTGAAGGTCACGGACCGATGATGACATGAAGACAACATCATCTGCAAATGTAGCGATGAGATCCCCAGCCCACCGAACCGCACACCTTCCCCACCTCGACTACACCTCGATATCCTGTCCATGAATATCACAAACAGGATTGGTGACAAAGCGCAGCCTTGGCGGAGACCAACCCCACATGGAATGAACTCGACTTTGTGCCGAGGACCGGACACAGCCCTCGCTTTGGACGTACAGGGATTGGATCGCCCTAAGAAGGGACCCCCCACCCCGTACTCCCGCAGCACCTCCCACAGTCTCTCCGGGGGACCCGGTCATACGCCTTCTCCAGATCCACAAAACACATGTAGACCGGATGGGCATACTCCCAGGCCCCCTCCAGGATCCTTGCGAGTAAAGATCTGGTCCGTCGTTCCACGGCCAGGATGAAAACCGCATTGTTCCTCTTCAATCTGAGGTTCGACAAGCGGCCGAACCCTCCTCTCCAGCACCTTGGAGTAAACTTTACCAGGGAGGCTGAGAAGTGTGATACCCCTGTAGTTGGCACACACTCTCTGATCCCCTTTTTGAAGAGGGAACCACCACCCCGTTCTGCCACTCTTTAGGCACTGTCCCAGATTTCCACGCTAATGTTGAAGAGGCGTGTCATCCATGACACCCCCTCCACATCCAGAGCTTTCAGCATTTCTGGTCGGATCTCATCAATCCCGGGGCTTTGCCACTGCGGAGTTGTTTGACTACCTCAGTGACCTCCCCAGGGAAATAGAATCTGATCCCCCATCATCCTCCGGCTCTGCCTCTACCATAGAGGGCGTGTTGGGATTTAGGAGTTCTTCAAAGTGTTCCTTCCACCGCCCAATAACCTCCTCGGTTGAGGTCAACAGCGTCCCATCTTTGCTGTATACAGCTTGAATGGTTCCCCGTTTCCCCCTCCTAAGGTGGCGGATGGTTTTCCAGAAGCACTTTGGTGTGGACCGAAAGTCCTTCTCCATGGCTTCTCCGAACTTTTCCCACACCCACTGCTTTGCCTCCCTCACGGCCGAGGTGTGTTCGTTCGTCTCGAAACACAACGACTTTATTCTCGATATTTAATGAGTTTATTCTCAAGATTGTATTTCGACTTTTTTCTCGAAATTTAACGAGTTTAATCTCGCATTATAATCTCGAGATGGTTTTATTTTTTTATTATTGCTTGGCCCTAATCCTCTTCCGTATATTTGCCATTGCCAGCTCGGGAAGATGCTCATGTAAGTTTTTTTTTTGTTGTTGTTGTTTTTCTTCTCCATGTTCGGGCGTTCGTTCCGCCAATGGAGAGGTGCCCAAACGAGCTCTTCTGATTGGCCACAATTCTCTGATCTCTGAACAGTGCCCACCTGCTGCCTCTACAGATGCACAACTCACTTTTGCTTCATATTTTACACAGACATGTGGTGCGAGCGCGTGAAAAACTGTGTTTGAGACTCGTAGCAGCAGAGTCAAGCAGTTGTAGTTTTGTTTTGTGCGAGAAAAATATCAAAGAAAAAATAAAATATTTGTGAGAAAATATTCTACAAGTGTGCAACTCTCGTTGGTTGAATTCACATACTGATTTGCGGATGAGCAAAATCTGTCCGTGACGTCACATTTTATGATGCGGGTGTGTGAATGTGTTTTGCACCACATTCACTGCAGCAAGTTTCTTAATTTGTGATTCGTAGAAAAGGATTTGTGCACCTGCAATGAAGAATTTGAGAAGGTGTAACTGTTGTGTTGTGTTTGTGGGAGAGAAAAAAAATCTACAAGCTTGCAACTCTTAAAATACATTTCTCTGTGACTTCAAATTTACTGATACACATGTGCGACTAATCTCTACAACTACAAATAACACTGTCACAGGTGCTCATTTGTATTGCACCAAAAATACCTTCATAAATGTCTCTCAAAGGGCTGATGGCACATTCACTGTTCATTTACCTAGTCATTCATTTTTACGTGTAGGTTAGTTTTTTATTTTAACGACCTCAGCAGCTAGTTTAAAGTTAATCCCTAACTGAGATTTAAATTAAGAATTTTAAGTATTGACGCAACAGGATTCAAGTGAATTCAGATTCATTGTGAAATGTATATCAGGATCAAATTGATGGTTAAAATGTAAGCCTGATTATTTATATATATATATATATATATATATATATATATATATATATATATATATATATATATATATAAAGAAATAAGGTAACAGAAATTGAATTATCAGGTAAACGTTGATTTAATCTTAATTTAAGGTGTATCTTTGTTGGTGGGACCCACCTGAAGGGGTGGATGCCTTGATCACCACCTCCTGTTCTTATATCCTTTTAGTGAATTCAAATGAAACTGATCAGCATTTAACCTAATGTGATTAAAGGGCACCTATTATGGCCCTTTTTACAAGATGTATTTTAAACCTTTGGTGTCCCCAGAATGTGTCTGTGAATTTTCAGCTCAAAATACCATACAGATAATTTATTATACCATGTTGAAAATGCCAAATTTTGGGTGGGACTACATTGAGCTGTTTTTGTGCGCATGTCTTTAAATGCAAATGAGCTGGTGCATATCCAGAATAGGGCAGTGTTTTGACATCTCTCCAGATAACTAGACATCAAGCAATATGACTGACAGCGAAAATAGTGGCGTTCAGCCGTATATTTTTGATCCAGACACTGATGAGTTAGGGACTCATAGGGACTGATGAGTTAGGGACTCTGCCAGAAGTAACACATTTGAGAATGAACCAGGTAGTTTCCAAATAGTTATTTATATATTTGTTGTAGAGTTTATTCAGCAGTTTTGAAACAATGGATGAGCAACACACAAACCCAAATACTGTTTGTAATATACTTGGTGGCAGCTCACATATGAAACACAGAGGGGAATTTACTTTGTCGTTTATTCCACAGACCAGGAACACATGAACAAAACTGTTAGCATCAACAACTGAGTACTCTCCTTCAGTATTACAGACTCTGATGTTGCATGTCTGACTGTAGAGCGCCCTCCACTGGTCAACTAACACAACACTTACATTCACTACATCCCCTTCCCCATGATACAACTTGTCCAAAATTAGATTAGACTTAACCATACCATTGGTATTCTTACTTGTATGAGAATATCACAACACAGGATGTCTTCAAATTCATATTTTTTATGTTTTATAAATGAATATTTCACAGAACTGAGCTAGAGACTTTGGGTAGACTACCTCCATCCCAATGATTTCCAGGGCGCATTTTTGCCCTGCGGCTGGGGAACTCACTACTACTCTAATTATAATCTTTAAGATAGCTTGGAGTCTTTTTAGTATTTGTAGATATTCTCAACTCAGGTTTTTTCCATCCCAAGGAAAGTTTCTGACAAAACCACTTCAGAAGTACCTCCCAGATTTTGTTTGACATGACTTTTCTCAAAGAATGAGGAACCTGAGTCTTTTGTATCTGGCAATGAAGTGTCTTAAAACTCTGGTGCTGGTGCTACGGACGTTATATTGTTCCTGTCTCTCACCTGATCAATATGTCGTCACACTACTTGCCCACTTCCCAATGCTACTGTGCTTGATACGGGGCCAGTCTTTTTCTGAACAGTTCCTGGAATCCAAGTAGGTCCAGAGCTAAAGTTCTTAGTATACACTGGGTCACCCTCCACAAGATGTCTTTCTTTTGCGTGTTGGTCATGGAACCATTTTTGTCTCAATTGCTTGCTACGCACTTGACTTTTAAAATCAGGATGAATGAGATCCAGTGTAGACCGCAGTTTCCTTCCACACAGCAGTTCAGCAGGTGATTTTCCTTTTGTAGACTGTTGTGTTTGATGCCGTTTCTTTCCATAATCTCTTGGAATTCAGCACTGGTAAAACAACTGCCATTATCTGACACCACTACTTCTGGTATTCAATAGTGGCTAAAGGATTGTCTTAAACACTGAACGGTAACTGTGGATGTAGACTTGCTCAACGGATAAGCTTCAATCCATTTTGTGTATGCATCTGCCATGATCAAGAACAATCTACCCTTCCACGGGCCAGCGTAATCGATGTGAATCCTTCTCTGCGGTTGCTCTGGCAACTCCCACGGATGCAGTGGCGCATTTTTACGGAGCATTTCTGTTCTCCTGACATACTGCACACGATTTGACCAACGCTTCCACCTCTGCACCCAAGTGGGGCCACCACATATAGCTTCGTGCCAGGCCTTTCATCCTGGTAATTCCTGGATGGGTTTGATGTAGCTGTCTTAGAAGAACCGCACGGCCCAGAGGCGTAATCACCCCCCATAACACACAGCCTTCCTGTATGCTGAGGTTGACGAGTTTGGTAGAAATTTGTGGTATTAGTTCAACAAACGTAAAAAAACCTTCAGTTCACTCACATTTCGTGGTGTAGGAGCTTCTTTTACAGATTTAACTTTTCTGCTACCGGCTGTAATCCTGTGGCATTCATTTTGTGACCCAAAAATACCAATTCCTCTCCCATGAACTCGCACTTGCTCCTTTTCAGTCTCAGTCCACTCTTTTCTAGCCTACTCAGTACCTCATCCACGTTCTGCAGATGTTCTTCTTCATTAGCCACTGAGACTAAAATGTCATCCAGAGAAACTGTGATGTGTGTGATGTTTTGCAGAATCCCTTCCATTGTGCGCTGGAAGATCGCTGGACTCGAAGCAACTCCAAATAGTAGCCTGTTGTAAGTATACAATACCTTGTGTGTGTTAATTGTAACATACTTCTTGGAATTTTCGTTCAGCATTATCTGCTGATATGCATGGCTCATGTCCAGTTTAGAGAATTTTTTTCCCTCCTGCCAACTGAGCAAATAAATCTTCCACTTTGGGAATTGGATACCTGCTTCACACTAGATGCTTGATTTACTGTGAGTTTGTAATCCCTACAAATTCGGATATGACCATTAGGTTTCCTTACTGGAAGAATGGGAGCTGCCCACTCTGCAAACTGTACTGGTTCAATGATCTTGTCATCCACCAGCCTCTGAAGCTCTCTCTACCAGTGGTCTAACAACATATGGCACTTGCATTGGCTTGTAGAAGCGTGGTTGGGCCTCTGGGTTGACATGAATCTTAGCTGTTTTGCCTTTAAGTTGAGCCAAATATTTTTTGAATACCTCAGAGTGTCCCTCCAATATGTCAGCCAACGTAAGTGCTGGTAAATTTGCTACTTTATTTACCAGCTGAGGCAACAAACATAATTCCTCTAGCCAACTTCGTCCCAACAAATTAGGCCCTGCCCCCTCCACAACAATCAGGGCCAGTCTCTTCTCTATATTCTGGCTCTGCAATGCTACTGAAGCTATACCCAGCACCTCCATTTTCTCACCTGTATACGTCTTCAGCTTAAGATGACATGGGCTCAATTCTGGCATATCTGTTTTTTTCCACATCTTTGAATATTGCTCTTTGCTGATGATCGTCACTCCACAGCCTGTGTCCACTTCAAATTTCACCTCCATGCCATTCACTTTAATGGTTTGTGTGATAGGAGTAACCCTTGGTAAGTTTTGAGATACACAGTATATCATGTTAATGTCACTTGTGTCGTCTTTGTCACTCATCCCTTAGGGTTGTAATGAGCTTTGAGTACATTTATCAATTCCCCATATGTTTTTCCGAGTATTACAGACTCTGAGGTAATGTTGCATGTCTGACTGTAGAGCGCCCTCCACTGGTCAACTAACACATAACACTTACATTCACTACACTGTTACAATGCAGTCTGGTGTAAAATGATTTGCGCAAACATAAACGCATTTAGATAGATTGGAGGGCGCATTCCCTTCAAAAACAAAACTAATCCACTGCATCTTCAGTGGCTCAGATGTCAGGAGTAAATGATGACAGCTATGTTCAGTCTTACATCCAACAACAAAACCCCTCAATTGCTTAGGGGACATTATTGTCTACAGCTGCTCCGGCATCGAAACAATGGTGGACTGTGTGCAACTCGTTCAGAGCAGGTCTATGCCAAAACACCAGTGTCCGTCAACAATTGTGGGCAGGGCCTGTACAATGTGATGTCAAATTATGCAGAATCTGCCAACAGCTTTTTCTGAGACAGTGTTTATTATTAATTGGGATTTTAAAAAAAAGGACTGAGTGGATTTGTACACACACTGCCAACACACATTTATGTTCAAACACCATGTAAATTATGTTTTTTGAAAATGTAAAAATGCAGAATGTTTTCTGTGAGGGTTAGGTTTAGGGGTAGGGTTAGGTTTAGGGGATAGAATATAAAGTTTGTACAGTATAAAAACCATTATGTCTATGGAAAGTCCCCATAAAACATGGAAACACAACATGTGTGAGTGTGTGTGTGTGTGTGTGTGTGTGTGTGTGTGTGTGTGTGTGTGTGTGTGTGTGTGTGTGTGTCTCCAAAAGTATATCTGTTTCATGAATTGCATGAAGTGAGAATAGCAGTTGAGAGGTGGGCAAGTGGACTTCAGAGACCTACTATTCTTCGTAACTGGAAGACTGTCTGTGGTCTATGACCTGACTTGGAAACTTGGAGCCTATATATGGAACTAAAGTGTCATGCCAACAATCAATGAGATAAACGATGTACACGATGACCATGTTCAGAAATTTTCTATAGTTATCTATGCTTGTAACAATCAGAATTCAAGAAGCTATAGCATTAACGTTAACTTGATGCTCTATATGACTATAAGTATTGATGTTTTTGAACACGAGTTCTTTCTTTTAGGAGTCAATAACTTATTAAATAATAATAAATAATACATTTTTAAAACTTTGTTGACTTTTTTAACATTCACAAACAGCTGTATAACACACTACATGAAAGGTAATATTTGAAAAAACATAATTGGGGCTCTTTAAGAGATGTAGGTCTATAATCTATATTATCTTCCTAAATAATTTGGGAATACAACCTACACATTAATTATTTGAATCTTCACCATAGTAGGATTTTGCACTCTGCACATGTTGCATTCTCTGTCTGACTCCAACTAAATCTGTTTGTAAAGAACTGTGAGGTACAACACAATTTCATATCACTTATGAGCCACAGCACTATAATCAAAATTATCGGGAGGAACTATTTTATAACGCATTTCCTAACATGCACACCTATGAAAGATGACCGAGCCAATGAGAGTTAGTTATGGGCGGAACGACACTTGTAGCCCCGCCTCATATGTAGCCCCGCTCCGTTCTGCAAGCTGCAGCAAGCGATGCTTGCGCGTTCACACTCCGGTCCAGTAGGAGACGCAGGAGCGCCATCAAACACAAGAAGAAGAAGCAGCGAAGAATTGATCTGTAAGAGTTTGAATGTGTTGAAATTCAGTTGTGTTTTTCTGTGCATATTGTTTTTCTCTCTTTGACGTTTTAATGGTCGTAATAGAAGATTATTATCGTCGTTTGTGGCGGTTTTGTGACGGACTCTTTAAAATATTCAGTTTCAGGAGAAACAAACAAAAAAACGTCGGAGCCCTTTCAGGGGGAATTTGTTTCTGAAATAGTTTTACTTTCCCTCGCAAAAATGTACCATGATTTTACTACAGTAACCATATTTAACCATTATATCCGTAGCGAAGCTATAGTACTACAGTAAAACGAATACTGTGTTTAAAAAAACAATGTTTTGATTATGATGGTTTTACTACAATAACTGTAGTTTAACTGTGATTTCTGAGGTAATTTAATCATTGTATTTGTAATAAAACCAAAGTAATCACAAGATTAACCATGAATAATCTATATTCAAACATGGTTTTGGTCCCATAAATACTAAAACAATCATGTCCCACCTCATTCATGTTTACTACAATACTACTATAGTAAAACCATGTTTCAGAGCAAAAACATCACACTGTCATGGTAACTACTATAGTAAAGCCATTATTTTATATTGTATGTTTTTAGTCTTCAGTGTGTTTTTATTTGACTATAGATTTATCATGGTTAATCTTGTGATTATTATGGTTTTACTTCAAATACCGTGATTAAACTACTACAGTAACCATAGTTAAACTATGATATTTGTGCTCAAACCATAATAACACAAAATTAACCACAGTTTTCATTTTCCTGTTTTATTACTATGGTGGTACTATAGTTTCATTACGAATATCACGGTTAAAATATGGATACTGTAGTAAAATCATGGTAAATATAACACAAAACTTGTTCAATGTCAGTCCAGAGAGAGGGCGATGTTTTGATGCAAAAAACTTTACTAACTTTATCAGTGGAGCTGATGGAATATGCCATTTTAAAACAGAGTTCCAATGTATAAAAATATTTTTATAAGAGTTTGTCAATAATCTAGTTTCCATCCACTTTTCACACAATTCGGTAGGTGTTCAATGTGTTTAACTTAATTTGTGGGATTTTAATTTGCTTTGATGTGAATTTTCTGTGATGGACGCTTTAAAATATTCAGTTTCAGGAGAAACAAGCAGAAATGTGAGAATATCATGTTTAATTTCTTATAAATGAGCTCATTAAATTCATCGTCTGGTTGTAAATTAGTTAAATGAAGGTGAGTATATGTGAAAAATGAAACCAAACTGCAAGCACACATTTATATTTATAGGCTATCATATCAGAAACAAAGTTATTTAACAGAGCTGTTTATAATCTTATAATAATGTTTTTGTGTTTGATGAATGTCAGTTCATTATAATGAATATGATTTTATGTTCAGATATTCATCTTGAGACAGCAGGTGGATGTGATCTGCAGTAAATCAGTAGGAACTGATCTGTCCATGCTGGATATTGATCATTTCATCACAGAAATCTCTCAGCTGAAGAAAGAGGTGACGTCACTAAAGACAAAACTGATGGAGAAACTCTATTCTAATGACGGTAATCAGGGTGATCAAACCTCCACAGAGTCTCTGACTTCTGTCTGTAACGCTGGAGAACAGCAGATGCTGCAGACACCAGCGGAGATTGAAGTGAAGCTGGAGGAGATAAAAGAAGAGGAACAACAGAGTAATGAAAATGATAAATATGATGATGATGATCAAACCTCCACAGAGTCTCTGACTTCTGTCTGTAATGCTGGAGAACAGCAGATGCAGCAGACACCAGCAGAGATTGAAGTGAAGCTGGAGGAGATAAAAGAAGAAATCACAGTAGAGGAACAACAGAGAGATGATGAAGATTATATTTCAGGTATGTTTCTTCTTTTAATAATTTACATTTTCATGTCAATCAGCTGTCATTTTACAAGTCATTTTATCACTCAAAATAGTTCCTTGCCGTTTTTATTTTCATTTAAGTGCTCAGTTGTCTTTTAAAAAGGTGCATGTACTAAACTTTTTACCAGCGATGCTACACGTTTTTGGATGTACAGAAAAGAAACAGTAATGATGTGCACTTGCCCTCCAACTTCAGAATAAGAATGCTGCAAATAATGAATAAAGTACACTTCATTATTCTATTTCGTCATCCTGTGTGGGTTGGATTTTTAGGCCAGTGTTTCTCAACTGGTTTTGCTTCGAGACCCAGATTTTACAATGGACCTAAAGTTGCGTCCCACCATAAGTAAAGAACGTAACCTGTATTTAAAGGGTTGTGAAACACTAAACTACATTTACTAAGATGTTAACAGATATGTACAGTGATGATCCAAAACATTATGATCATTCACAGTTGAAGCAAATAATGTTTATCATCTCGTAACAAAGCCAAATGTCAAGGTACCTAACGACAGTTGTCAGAGGAGGGACAAACCACAAACTGGCTACAGGGTTGGGCAGCCAAGGCTCATCGTTGCGTGAGCACAACAGGTCTTTTGTGGCAAAAGTCACAGAAAATTGTAAAAATGGTTACAGTAGGAATGTGTCAAAACACATAGTGCATTGCACAGTTAGAGTGCCCATTATGACCCCTGTCCATCATTGATAGCTCCTACAATGGGAACGCAAGTTTCAGAACTGGACCTTGAAGCAGTGGAGGAAGGTAATCTGGTCCGATGAGTCCCGTTTTCTTTTACATCACGTGGACAGCCTTGTATGTGTGTGCCGTTTACTTGGGGAAGTGATGGCAAACTCTCACAGCAATTGAGAGAGTTGATACCAGGATTCATCACGCGAGTGTTCAAGACTGCAAAGCCTCCCCATGATTCTGACACAGGGATAGGACAGGATCAATGTCAAAACATTTTAAATGTTCGTGCAGCACACATTTATTAATGTGATTGTTTCGACATATGCAGTGAGGTTGATTGTCCCAGACTCAAACGTGGTATTCAGTAATTTTTTACAGGTTAATTTTTTAAATGTAATAAAAATGGTTTCCTTTATCTGAGCAGTACAATACTTAGTGACTTTTCCTCCATTTGCCATCTGACAAATATTGAGCTTGATTCTATTTCTAAGTCTACATGCTCATAAAAAAAGCAACACATTTGGTATTCGTGTCAGAATTGACAGACTTTTGATAATGAATGGGAAAGATTTATTTTTATTTAAATGTATTTTATCTGTCAAATACAATCAATAAATCAGCCACAATGCAGGAAAAAACAGACAGAAATTACAGGGTGAGTCTCTAAAATATCCTCAGTGCAAAACACACACAATAATGAACTGGTTAGACATTAACACAACACTGTTTTATTGCATTTGTCAAATAAAACCAATAAATCCACAACAATGCTAAACATACACACTCAGAAATGAAGAGTGGAGATGAGAATACACTCACAATGCACAACACACACAGAACTAGGGCATCAATAAGTGGAGCTACAAGTCAACTGTTGTTTTCCACTTGATGACAGCAATCGGACACACACACACACCTTTGCAAAATAAATGTTTATTATAGTAAGTTTTATACTCTTAATACTGAACTTTTAGAATTTTGCAGTTCATTTCTGTTTCTTGATGTTAGTTTTTTGACATTATTATGCGTTTACTATTTTTATGTTTGAAATAAATTATTTGTAGAAAACATTTTATTATGTGTCTTTGTAACTCCATGATCAGGTTTGGTGACAAGCATAATGACACAAAGTGCATCTGGAAAGTATTCACAGCGCTTCGCTTTTTCTATTTTTTTTTATGTTACAGTTGATTTTTATGTATCAATTTATTCCTAAATTGATTAAATTCATTATTTTCCTCAAATTCTACAAACAATACCTCAATGACAATGTGAAAGAAGTTTGTTTGAAATATTTGCAAATTTATTAAAAATAAAAACTGAACAAAAATCACATGTACATAAGTATTCACAGCCTTTGCTCAATACTTTGTTGAAGCACCTTTGGCACCAATTACAGCCTCAAGTCTTTTTGAGTATGATGCTACAAGCTTGGCACACCTATTTTTGGGCAGTTTCTCCCATTCGTCTTTGCGGGACCTCTCAAGCTCCATCAGGTTGGATGGGGAGCGTTGGTGCACAGCCATTTTCAGATCTCTCCAGAGATGTTCAATCGGGTTCAAGTCTGGGCACTTGCTGGGCCACTCAAGGACAGTCACAGAGTTGTCCCGTAGCTACTCCTTTGTTATCTTGGCTGCGTGCTTGGGGTCGTTGTCCTGTTGGAAGATGACCCTTTGCCCCAGTCTGAAGTCCAGAGCGCTCTGGAGCAGGTTTTCATCAAGGATGTCTCTGTACATTGCTGCATTCATCTTTCCCTCGATCCTGATTAGTCTCCCAGTTCCTGCCGCTGAAAAACATCCCCACAGCATTATGCTGCCACCACCATGCTTCACTGTAGGGATGGTATTGGCCAGGTGATGAGGGGTGCCTGGTTTCCTCCAGACATGATGCTTGCCATTCAGGCCAAAGAGTTCAATCTTTGTTTCATCAGACCAGAGAATTTTGTTTCTCGTGGTCTGAGAGGCCTTCAGATGCCTTTTGGCAAACTCCAGGTGGGCTGTCATGGGCCTTTTACTGAGGAGTGGCTTCCGTCTGGACAATCTACCATACAGGCCTGATTGGTGGAGTGCTGCAGAGATGGTTGTTCTTCTGGAAGTTTCTCCTCTCTCCACAGAGAAACGCTGGAGCTCTGTCAGAGTGACCATCGGGTTCTTGGTCACCTCCCTGACTAATGCCATTCTCCCCCGATTGCTCAGTTTGGCCGGGCGGCCAGCTTTAGGAAGAGTCCTGGTGGTTCCAAACTTCTTCCATTTATGGATAATGGAGGCCACTGTGCTCATTGGAACCTTCAGTGCTGCTGAAATGTTTCTGTACCCTTCCCCAGATCTGTGCCTTGATACAATCCTGTCTCTGAGGTCTAGAGACAATTCCCTGGACTTCATGGCATGGTTTGTGCTCTAACATGCACTGTTAACTGTGGGACCTTATATAGACAGGTGTGTGCCTTTCCAAATCATGTCCAATCAACTGAATTTACCACAGGTGGACTCCAATCAAGTTGTAGAAACATCTCAAGGATGATCAGTGGAAACAGGATGCACCTGAGCTCAATTTTGAGTGTCATGGCAAAGGTTGTGAATAATTATGTACATGTAATTTATTTAGTTTTTTAATTTTTAATCAATTTGCAAAGATATCAAACAATCTTCTTTCACGTTGTCATTATGGGGTATTGTTTGTAGAATTTTGAGGAAAATAATGAATTTAATCAATTTTGGAATAAGGCTGTAACAGCAAAATGTGGAAAAAGTGAAGCGCTGTGATTACTTTCCGGGTGCACTGTAAACTGCAAAAACTGACATTTTGAAATGAACATGTAAATAAAATCAAAATAGCATATAATCCCCAATTAAATACATAATTTTATTGTTCATACTTCTGGGAAGGAAAAATTGGTATCATCATCATCCAAAGATTGGATTACCTTTTGTTAGGCCCTCTAGGTGTATGTGTTTTGTTTTCTCTCTGTGTTATCTGTTGCAGTAGCCTGCCCCCCATTGGTTCTTTACCTCATCAGTGCTGTTTAAAACATCAGGGCTGTCTAGCCATTTGAAATGTCTGATTTTCTTTGTAGCACTTTAAAGTTGAACGTTCTCTGTAGAATAAAAATTGGTCACAAGTTTTGTGTGCAGGGATGCAAACTCATGAGAGGTGAAAAAGGTGAGCAAGTCAAAGCAGGTGTCCCAGGGGTGTATTTTAAGCTGATAAGTTTGAGTTTAAAACATTAAAGTGTTTAAATGTATCTGCTTTAGCTTTAAAAAAAGTTGACTAGCTAAAAGATGAGTAGTTTACATTCCTGATGCAAGACCACACTTCATTCGGCATTTGCAGATGCGCATATCTGATATGAGCAGCATATTTTGTGCTTATAAAGTGCTGAACATGAGATTAATAAAATATTTGCTTTGGCAGTGGCCCAACTTTCACAGAATTTTCAATGCAGGAAAAACTGTGAAAACGTCACCTGCCAAAGAGTCTAATAAGAGTGAGGTTGGTGTTAATTTAAAACCCTGATGACTATGATCATTAAGTGCATTTATCAGGTAGAATAAACAGTTTAAATAAATACAGCTTGCACAGCAAACATCACAAATTAATACTGGACATTTGTTGTGTTCTGGCATTGATTTAAGGTTCAATTTGATTACTTTTTACATTTGTCCCTCTTGAATTGATTTTTGTCCAATTACTGTGTTTATTTTAGAGCTGATGGAAGTGAAAGAGCAATGTCAAGAACTGAATGAAGTGGAGGAGAAACTTCAGTGTCAGAAACATTATGATTTCACAACTGGAGAAAAATCTTTGAGGGACTCAAAGACTAAGAAGAATTTATCACCAGAAAAGCATAAAACAAGAGCAGCCAATAATACTTTCACCTGCTCACAGTGTGGAAAGTGTATCACAAATAAAAGCCGGCTTAATAAACACATGAAAGTTCATACTGGAGAGAAACCGTACACGTGCCATCAGTGTGGAAATAGTTTCTCAAATATAGTTTGTCTTAAAGGTCATCTCTGTTATCACTCTGGAGAGAGATCATTTGAATGTGAAAAGTGTGGTAAAACATTTGCTTTGAATTCAAGCCTGAGAAAACATCTGAAAACTCACACAGATGAGAATACCGGTGTGGGGGTTCATATGTGCTTTGAATGTGGGAAGACCTTTACTACAGCCGGCCTCTTGAAACAGCACCAAATGATTCATACTGGAGAAAAACCATACAAGTGTTCACACTGTGAAAAGAGTTTCACTCACACACAAAACCTGAAAAAACATGAGATAATCCATACTGGAGAAAAACCTTACAAGTGCTCACATTGTGAAAAGAGTTTCACTCACTCACATAACCTGAAAACACATGAGAGGATCCATACTGGAGAGAAACCTTACAAGTGTTCACATTGTGAAAAGAGTTTCACTCAGTCACAAGATCTGAAAAAACATGAGAGAATCCATACTGGAGAGAAACCTTACAAGTGTTCACATTGTGAAAACAGTTTCACTCAGTCACAAGACCTGAAAAAACATGAGAGAATCCATGCAGGAGAAAAACCTTACAAGTGTTCACGCTGTGAAAAGAGTTTCACCCGGTCAGAACACCTGAAATCACATGAGAGGATCCATACTGGAGAAAAACCTTACAAGTGCTCACACTGTGAAAAGAGTTTCACTCAGTCTCAAAACCTGAAAACACATGAGAGAATTCATACTGGAGAAAAACCTTGAAAGTGTTCACACTGTGAAGAGTTTCACTGTCACACAACCTGAAAAAACATGAGAGAATTCATACTGGAGAAAAATCATACAAATGCTCTTCATGTGGGAAAAGTAGTTTTTGTGGCATAACTGACCAGAGACAATTGCTGTCCTCTCCAGTTTGGGTTAAAATCCGACCAATAAGGATTGTTTGATCTACACGTTAGTTTTATTAAAATTTTAAATGTGTCGTACCACTTAATTTTATTTACGATTTAACAAATTAGAGATTAAACTTTTAACCTGTACTGAAAATGTTCACCTGTGATTAATTTTGTCCTCCATGATAGATTCTGAATTTAGCTCTAGATTAGTACACAGGGCAGATCAATGAGGTTAAGAAAATGTCACAACAGCATGTAAAATGTCACAAGATTTAAAATATGGCATCATAATTTAAGAAAAAAGGACAACAGGTCTCATATTGACTGCCTCCTCTCGTCAGCACCACAAATTAACAGACACAGAATTTTCAGGTAAACCTTGATTTAATCTAAATGTAAGATTAATCTTTGTTTGTGCACCTGAAGGGGTGGATGCCCTGATCACCACCTCGTCCTCTTCAATATATATATCCTTTTAGTGAATTAATTTGAAACCGATCAGCATTTAACCTAATGTGATTAAGTGAATTATTTTAGTGGAACTAATCAGTATTTTTATCACATATATCCTTTTTAGCATATAATTTATTATTCTAAGTATCTTAATACATGTTCTTTGTGGTGTCATGCTCATACAGGCCATTTAAGACCATTCCATAGCTGTCTTCATGCTTTTGGAGCCACTTTTCTAGTGTCTATAGGACCCAACAACATACATTGATTGTGAATGTTTTCTGCCAGCTTAATAAGAGTACCACTTCAGATGCCCTGAGTTAATGTTCCAATTTCTATGATTTGAGTTTCAATAAGATAAGACCAGTCTCCAATAGAATCTTTGTAGTATAAGAACTTGAATGGGATAAACTGTGTGAGTGTTTCTCCAAAAGTAATTCTGTTTCAGGAATTGAGTGAAGTGAGAATAGCAGTTAAGAGGTGGACAAGTGGACTTCAGAGACCTACTATTGTCCATAAAGGGAAGACTGTCCATGGCCTATGACCTGACTCGGATCATTGGAGCCTATATACTGAACGAATGCGTCATGCCAACAATCAACGAGATAAACGATGTACACAATGACTATGTTCAGGAATTTTCTATAGTTATCTATGCTTGTAACCAAAATCAGAATTCTAGAAGCTATAGCATTAAGGTTAACTTGATTCTGTATCTGACTATAAGTATTGATGTTTTTGAACACGAGTCAGTTCGTGATTCTCCTGTCTTCGAACTCAGAGGCTTTTGTACTGCTGACTTCTGTCATTTGTTTTTGCAAACAACTGTCTTCAGTAAAATTTCAACTAGTTTGATTGACACCTCCACTCCTGGTCTTCATTCCAAGCCTACTGGTCTACGGGCCCAAGCTGTAATCCCCTACACACCCATAGTGAATAAAGTTTCCCTGGGTTTCGGCACCAGTGTAGCAGGTTTCAATGGAAAGGAGGAGATGGGAACCAGACACAGCATCAAAGTAATGTTTAATGAGACATTAGAATATAAAGACAAAACCTAAGCACAAATGCATAAAGGTCAGCTGTTTGTAGCTCTCTCCTGAACTGCCACATCCCGCTGCACTTATCCCTCTCCTCGGCTGATAGCCCAAATGGGGGCTGTGCGTGCGTAGTAGGGGGGCTTTTTGCTCTATTGCAAATGGTGTTATTGGATGTGGGTAGGTAACACTTATTTTACATCTTAACATTTCTACTCTCGTGTGCTATTCATATTACAGATACAAAGATCATATGTAGTTTCTTGTTTGTGGATACATACAACTGCTTTCAGGAATTTTGCACAGTAGTCTTTACTGGTCCTCATCCATTGCTGTCCGTAGTCACACAGATCTTTATTTCCTAATTTGCAATCAGAGACTGGCACTGGGATCACAGTTTGGACATACCTAAGTAAAAGGTGCCTTTACATGCCTTTTGCTCCAGAGTGCCCCCTGATGACATACATCACCATGATTGGTACCAGGCAGCACCCTAGCATCCCACAAGTTAATCCTGAGTGCTTTTAAGGACCTTCATAGTGCTTGGCATTTTATTGCTCTTTTTAACTCTAATTTACCTCAGAGCACAAGGTGGGTGCCGCTGTGCCCTTTAAATGCATTTTTTGGACATTGAACAAAAAGTCACCAGAATCGTTTGCCCTCCTAGTAAATTATCGAGGGCCCATCAGGGTGCCACCTTGTTGACCCTCATGTAATGTATTCCATCCATTTCTATTCTCTGTTGTTGGCCATCACTCAGAAACCTCCAAATGACTCCAATTTGAAATCTATATCTTCTTAGGGTTCCCCTAGACAGTGTTCAAAGTTTGAAGTCTGAATGAGTTGGTTAAGTGCTAAATTGGCAGAGTGTCGAGTGAAAAGTGAGTTATTTTCCCGGAATATTTTTCCTGTTTTTTTTTTTTTCAAGTACTTGCCCTGCACCAATCAAAATAAAATGTCAAAATATTTTTCATAAGGGGTCAATAAATAAGCATTTGAAGTCTCTAGATGTTTGCTCCACATTAAAGGGTATTTTCAATCTTTCATGTAAGAAGGCCCACCTGCAATGTAATAGCTGCCAAATACATGTTTTTTGGAAGCAGATTGTTTTATGCAAATTGGACATGTTTTTGACTTAAAAATTATGCATATATGTTTATTTGTATGCCCTGAGTGCTAAACAGTTGGTTTAATAAATAATATGTATTACAAATGTGTATAAAATACATTTAAATGAATGTTCATAAACCTAGTATTTGGTGACCACCAAATACATGGTTTTGTACACTGATTTTTATGCAAATTATACATATTAATGAGTTGTAAGTTACATAAATGGGTTCTACTGAAATGTATAATTACCCTTAAAGTGGTTACATTAAAAAAAGATAATTATATATGTAATCATATAAGAAAAAACTTTAAGTCATTCAGGAAGATACCAGCTGCAAGGTATGTATTGGCCAAAAAATATGAGATGTTGTTTAGATGAATGGTTCTATGGAGCACACAAGGTTTAATCAATCAGGTTTATTGTCAAGAATAATAAAATGTGTATAAGTCAAATGTCCACCATACATGATTTTTGACAATGTTGATTTAACATACACCTTGCAGGTGTGACCTAGACACATCATCAGTGATGTAACCTGGAGTCATCGGGTGTTTTAGGTCTTTCAACATCATACACCCTCGCCCAGGCGACCCAGCCAGGGGTGATCAGTCCCCGACTTGTGACTAGGTATCATGTGTGATCCACGGATCACCCCTTTGATCCACATCCATCTAGATGCCTTTTCAGCAGCATCCGTGATGTTCCTGATAGCTTTCTTAATGTGCAGTCCCCTTATTCCCAGGAGCTTGAGGGCCCTGTAGAGCGACTGGCCGGTAAACCCTCGGCAGCCAACCTCGATGGGGAGGCAGCGGGTCTTCCATCCTCTGCTACGGCATTCACCAGCCAATTCCTCATACTTGTCCCTCTTCCGTTCAAACGCCTCTTCCATTCGGTCTTCCCAGGGCACAGTCAATTCCAGTAGGACCACCTGCCTTGATGATTCTGAAAGGAGGACCATGTCAGGCAAAGTACATTTTACAAGGGACCATCCAATTACCAATGTATTTACATTGGCAAAAATACAATAACATTTTTACAAGGCCCATACTCAAAATATTAACTATGGACCTTGGTTACTATGCGACTCCCTCTGAACAATATGCACCCTTCAAATACTCAAAAAATCAACTGTCCAACAACCATGTATATTTTTGTATTGTTTACATTGCAGGTGGGATCTCCATATCTCGACACTGGGACCAATTAGAGAGCTGAAACCTGCAGTCCTGTGCTTGTCTTGATGTCCCCTGTTCTTGTTTTGAATATCTGGAAGATTGAAGAAAAATAAAAAAAACTAAACTGTCTGTGATTTTGTGCTAAAAAGTACACTTTTCAGCACTTGTCCACAGTGCAATTCTCAATATGTACAATATCTGTCTATCTATTTATCTGTCTATAGACCTTATAAAAATTGATGTCCACCATCCATGTATTTTTGATAATGTAAATACATTGGAGATGGGAGGGTCAGGCAAGCACAGAAGGGCAGGTTTTATGGAATCCTGCCTGCCATGTATACAATACAAAAATATACATGGTTGTTAGACAGTTGATTTTTTTGAGTATTTGAAGGGTGCATATTGTTCAGAGGCAGTCACATCGTCAAGTAAATATGTTTTTGTCAGTAATTTGATTATAGACCTAATAAAAAATTATGTCCAACATCCATGTATTTTTGATAATGCAAATATATTGTACAAGGGACCATCCCATTTGCAATGTATTTACATAAGCAAATATACATGGTTGTATATTTTTATATTGTGTTTTGAAGGGCGCATCTTGTTTAGGGGGACTCATATAGTCACCTTAATATATGTTTTGTCAATAATTTGATTAAGGACCTTATAAAAATTGATGTCCACCAACTATTTAATTTTGATAATAAAAATACATTGGAGATGGGATGGATGATGCCTAATACAATGTATTTACATTATCAAAATACATGTTTGCTGAACATCCATTTTTAAAGTTACAAGATTAAATAATTTACTAAAAAATATATTTAGGTGACTATGTGACTCCTTCTGAACAATATGCACCATTCAAATACTCAAAAATTGTCGACCAACCATTTATGTTTTATATTGTATACATTGCTGGTGGGATCTCCATTTCTCAGAGAGGGAACCACTTCGGGAGATGAAACCTGCACTCCTGTGCTTGTCTTGACCTCATCTGTTAATGTTTTGAATATTATGAAGATTGGAGAAATTCAAAGATTTAGAATTTTCAAAGCCATTTGAGTTTTTTCTCTGAACTACTTAAAATTTGCACCATTGAAAGGGCAAGGACATGAGTGCTAAGTTGTCCCAACCATGAGATATGGAGATCCCACCTGCAATGTATACAATACAAACATTTACATGGTTGATGGACAGTTGATTTTTGAGGTTTTAAATGGTGCATACTGTTCAGGGGGATTCATATAGTAACCTTAATATATTTTAGTCAATATTTTGATCAGGCACCTTATAAAAATGTATGTCCATGAACCAGGTAATCAGAACCCATTATATACATTGCTCAAGGGACCATCTCACTCTCAATGAATTCAGCTGGTGTCAAAGACATGGTTGGTGGACATCAAGTCCTCAGGAAGGTTCCATCTGCTATGTATTCAATTGCATCCAAATACATTAATTGTGGTCAGTCCTGTTTTATGCTTGTTAATCATAATTTTTAATGAAAAGTTATGTATATTGTTTTCATTTGTATGCCTTGAGTGCAAAATTTGTTTCAAACAATAATAATTATTTTAATAAGAATTAAAATGTCCATAAACCTATTCTTTGATGGCCATTAAATACATTGCATGTGGTATCTTCCTGTGTTTTGGGATGAAATGGCATAATATACTTGGTAAGTGGACAAATCATTTGTTTATTGACAGCCCAGCCCACTGCCGTACACACCCCCTGTGTCCGGGGCCCCATAGGGATGAAGCGGCCTAATGTACTTGGTAAGTGAACAAATACACTGTTTATGGATGCCCCGCCCCCTCCGGGACACGCACCCTCAGGGTCTGGGGTCCCACAGGGATGAAGTGGCCTAATATACTTGGTAAGTGTATAAATACACTGTTTATGGTCATGGTGTTGCCACCATGTGGGTGATGGATGAACTGCTTTTATGCAGGGCCATTTTCGATAGCCCCTGGCATGAACACGATGGCGCAGAGCCGGGGACTCCACTTGTCATCTCTGGTGGACCCCCAGTCTGGCACGTGTCATCACCTAGGTGGCTCTGCACAGCATACAGGAACCATGTACCACGGAGCTATTAAGTAGATTGTGTGTTACTTCCATGTTTTACCAACGTCCCTAAGGGAGGAACTGGCCCAGCACTCAGTGGGTGGCCTGTCTCATGCCGGTGTTGTCTGGGGAAGCATAACTTGTGGACCATCAACTACCTGCATCTAGCCTCCTGGTATACAAAGATCCGGCCAAAGCCCAGAGCAACAACGCCAACACTTGCGCTTGCTGATGCTTGGCGAGCTCAACCATATGTTGACATATACTCAACATAACACCTGCTGTTTTGAGGGGATGGAAGTCAGCTGGAGCACCCCCATTTCAAGAGTGGAGCACAGGGATGGGGAGGTTGGCGGCATATGAGGAAATGGTATTTAGTATACTGTGTAATTTGGATTTGTTTGTTGAGAAATGGGGCAAGTGTTTGGCAGATGGAAGAACAGTTTCTTCCCATCCACCACTTGTCTTATCAACAAGGCCCGGTACCCACCCTGACACTCACCACACTCCACCTCTGGCTCTACATGCCACTGTACTTACTCTGCTGCTCTTTTATTTTTATTCTTACTTTTAATATATACTGTGTGGACATATTTATATTTATATTGCTTATATTTTAATACTTGTTTTTCATATTTAGAGAATGTGTGACACGCGCCTACAACACCAAAACAAATTCCTTGTATGCGTAAAAAACATACTTGGCAATAAAGCTTTTTCTGATTCTGATTCTTGGAGGGTACTCAGGGAGAGGTAGTGGAGAGAGAGGTTTAGATGTAGATGTATATATATATATAAAAGAATCAGTTATATACATTAAGCCCCTCCCCCCGACAAAAACATGCACTACAGTGGTCACTAACAATTAGAACAAAAAAATAAAGCATTTAAAAAATATATATACTTTCAAAAAACAAGAATGCATATACACATCAAACATATCAATCCACTGCCCCTCCCTGAGAACCCTCCAAAAAAGCCAAATATCCAGCCCACTTCCTATCAAACAAATCCCATTTTCCCAGCCTTCTAAAAATCACCTCGTCGAATGCTGCCACCCCGCCCATCTCCCTGCACCACTTCCGAAACGAGGGTGCCCCAGCCAACTTCCACCCCCTGAGGATGATTTGTCTGCCAACCATAACTCCTGCTAGTACCCAACTTTTTAAATGACTATACCCGATATTAATTACCATCCCATCACCTAAGATGCAGAGTCTGGGGCAAAATGAAAATTGAGTGTACAATACGTAACATAAAACTATGAACCCTTAACCAAAATTCTTGAATCTTAACACATACCCAAAAAACATGGGTTGTGTCCCGGTCTTCTGATTGGCATCACCAGCAGGTGGGTGTGTCTTTAAGACCAAGCCTATACAATCTAGAGGGTGTCCAATAGAATTGATGTAAAATCTTAAATTGCATCAGACGCACCCTTGCATCTCTAGATGTAGACTTCGAATCCAAGCCCACACTCCCTCCTCCAATACCAAATTTAAATCTTTCTCACATAATCTCTTGAGAGAAGTTGAAGCTCTGTCCCCTAGACTCTGAATTAGCTGGGAGTAATACACTGATGCCTCATGACCTTTACCAAACTAGTAATCACCACTTCCAGAGTATCTGCCGCTTTAGGAGGGTGGATGCTACTCCAAAAATAGTATAGAGTAGGTGGTGCAGCTGTAAATGCCTAAAGAACTGAAATCTGGGAACCCTAAAATGTTGAACCATATTTTCAGAAGATCTCAACACTCTCATACAGGTCACGGAGCGAATAAACCGCCCTCACGATCCACTCAGACCAGCAGATGGGGGCTTATTAATACATAATTTTGGGCTCAGCCATATACGCAAGGCAACATTTAAATAAATGTCAGAATAAAACACTCTGGACACTTTTGTCCATACCGCGTGCAAATGCTAGATAACGGGCGTGACTTAACTTCTCCAGTTAGTTTAATAGAAAGGCTTTGCAGGGGCAAAATAGGGGCAAGAAATTCCAGTTGAATAAAAAACCAGGGAGGGGCTCTCTCAGGTGGAAGCGACCAATGAGCAAAATATCTGAGACTGAATGCATAATAATAAAACTATATCTTGGTTAGATCTAGGCTGCCTTTGTCAATTGACCTATGTAACTTATTGAAATTTAATCTGGGACGCTTATCATTCCAAATGAAGCACTTCGCTATGCTATCAAATTGCTTGAAATTAGAGAGTGAGACATCTACAGGAAGAGGGCCTGAGTACTTTTAACAGAAGCGCTAAGTCTCAAACTGGCACAGTAATTGGGTGAGACGGCCTCAACCATCTAACGCTGGCTGTGTCGAGATCCGGATTAAATGTTCACACACTGAACAGTGTTTTCTTAACAATAGCTTAGTTTTGTTATGAGTGACCAGTAGATTAATAATTTTTTTATTAGATGGGATTTTTCGGGGTTGGATTCAAATGGCATTCAAAATGTATTTGAATTTGTTCACCAGAAAGATTCATTCAGATTCGTTCATAAATTCACTCAGTGGTAATTTCTGCCAATGTTCTTTACACCAGTTTTTGCTGACAAATGAGCGTCAATGGCCAGCGTGACACTGATTGATCCAATGGATTCTGTTGAAACTGTTATTTATTCAAATATGTACAGGGACCATTTATCATGGTAACCATAGTAGCCAAAATATCATAATTACTGCAGTTATTATTACCAGGCTCACTTTAAACTTATGAATTATTCTATTTATTTATGGATTTATATTTAATCTTCTAACCATTATCTTCTGTGTCATACGGCCACATTAATCCAATACATTTTCAAAATGCTCTTTATCCACGCTGCCGTTTTTCCAAAAGTTAAAAAAAATTTACTTGTCCACACTGAAAAGTCTAAAAACATTTAAATCCCCTTATTGCGCATGTGAAAACAAATAAGGAGTGTGGCCCTGTGTCATTTTCATTTATGGTATGAAACACTATTGTCCTCATGTTCCGCTGCCTGACAGCAATTCCTACAAATGCAAATAAGGCGTTTTCAAATGTATCCACTTGGGAGAATATTTCTTTTGCCATCTCCATGAGGACGGAAGGCCAAAATGTACCTGAACTTATGTTTACAAACGAAAACATATTAGTGTGGATGTAGACTTATATACTGTATACAGTGGTGGCACCCTTGGTAAATATGAGCAAAAGAGGAGAGCAAATGGATATCAAACAATTGCAAACACGACACAAGTTTGATCAAAAAACTAATGTTTTTGTCAAATATATGTGTGGCACAATTATTGGCAGCCTTTTATTCAATATTTTGTGCAACCTCCCTTTTCCAAGATATCAGCTCTGAGTCTTCTCCTATAATGCATAATGAGGTTGGAGAACACATGGCAAGGGATCTGAGACCATTCAGAATCTCTCCAGATTCTTTAAATTCATATTTCCACATGGTGGACCCTCCTCTTCAGTTCACCCCACAGATTTTCTATGGGGTTCAGGTCAGGAGACTGGGATTGCCATGGCAGAACCTTTATTTGTGGTCAGTTAACCATTTTTGTGTTGATTTTGATATGTGTTTCAGATAATTTTCTTCCTGGAAAATCCAACCAGGGCCCATTTTAAGCTTTCTGGCTGAGGCAATCAGGTTTAAAAAAATGTATCTGTTGGTGTTTAATTAAGTCCATGATGCTATGTATCTGAACAAGATATCTAGGTCCTTTGGGATAAAAACAGCCCCACATCTTTAAAGATCCACCACCATATTTAACCATGGCCATTTTCGATATGGCAACCTCTTTGTGTGTGCCAAACCCATCTCTGGTGTTTACTGCCGAAAAGCTCTATTTTTGTTTGATCTGAACATAGAACACATTTGAAGTTCCAGTAGTGTCTGGCAAACTGAAGATGCTTACATTTTGTGTTGGATGAGAGTAGATGCTTTTTTCGTGAAACTCTCCCAAACAACTTGTGGTGCTGTAGGTGATGTCTGATTGTAGTTTTGGAGACTTTCTGACCCCAAGACCAAACACATTTTTGCAATTCTCCAGCTGTGATCCTTGGAGAATTTTTGACCACTTGAAGCATCCTCCTCACCAAAGGCAGGTGTCCCTGTGCTGTTTAGTCAGCTGCAATAATTCCTATATTCAACCATTGTTTATATATGTTTGTTTAGTTCACTTTTATTCCATAATGTCATCTACAGTATAAAGTGCAGAAAAGAATTAACTCATGTAACAGAAGACAATTAAAAATGAGAAATTTTGGGAAATTGTAATGATTGGAAGTACTTGAACTACAATACCCAGTGTACACTTGGACACTGATTGCTGAAAATGCAAAAATATTAAGCACGTATTATGACAACTTCGAAGCCTGCGTCATGCCGAAGAAGAAGAATATCATCACACAGTACACATTTCATGAGAAAATACAAGCAGATGCAAGAGTTGAAACTGTTGGTCAAAGATTGCAGATATGTCAATACAGACAAGATGGTAAGAGTCCGAATCATCTTTGCCATAAACACTATTCGGTTGAGTTAACCCTAGAGATAGCCATCGACATAACACGTTCTCATGAGATAGCACAGGATCAGCTGAAAACTTTGTCTTTACTGAGAAATGTAACACGCACCACAGGCCACAAATGCCATATTTGGACAAATAGACAGACAGAGCCATGGAACAAATGTTGCTGGATGTGACAAAGAAACTCTTAAATTCACAAAATGTGGACGATGCTCTCAGATGCACAGAGACAAGGATAAATGACGGCAATGGGTAAAACATTCAGCAAATGTGGAAAGCTAAATCACTTTGCTAAGGCATGCAAATTGCAAGAACTGTGGAAACATACATGCTAACAGTGATGAAACTGAACACGAGCTTAAAGCCCCACAGGAACGTTTTATCGACATGGTAACAAAAGTGCATAATCATTTGGTAAATGAACAAGCTTATGCAGAAATTGAGATAGGCTCAAAACTATCCAAAATGAGATTCAAACTAGACATGGGAGCGCAGGTCAATATCATCCCAGAAAACAGGGCTGAAGACATTGTCAACCCCAGTCAGTTAAAACAAATAACGAGGCTTTATCCAGGTATGGAGGAGAATCCTTATCCGTGAAAGGCACCTGCCAGCTTCAATGCAAATACAGAGAAATCAAGACTAATGTTAGAATTCTATGTTGTTCATACACAAGCGCCACCCATACTAGGAATAAAAGCCTGCCCCGACATGGACTTAATTAAACTTGTTCTCTCTGTAATAAAAGACACTGAACAAAGCAAAGACCTCAAGAATTAATTTATTCATGTTTTCGAGGGTATAGGACAGTTCCCAGTTGAGTGAAATATAAATATCATCCTCAAGGCTGTTCCAGCAGTTTACACCCCACGCAGAATTCTGTTCACGCTATGCAGTCGCTTAAAGGACGAACTAGACAAAATGGAACATCAAGGAATGATTACAAAAAATCAGAGCCGACAGATTGGGTCAATGCGTTAGTTGTAGTGGGAAAAAACACGCACAGGAGATTTGTGCATATGCTAGGGTGACCATATTTTGATTACCATAAACCAGGACACTCGGCCCGGCAATGAGATACTCAAATGATACTCGAATTTTACTCAAAGATGCCTTGTTAATTTCAATACATTTAAAGTAGGCTATGCCTCTGTATGGATAGAAAATTGTTATTACAAAATACTATCTATCAAAGACACAAAAAAGACGGCCAGGACAGGACGTGAAAACAGGACATGTCCTGGTAAAACAGGACGTTTGGTCACCCTACCATATGCCTCGATCCACGTGATTTAAACAAAGCCATCAAAAGACTGCACTATCCGTTGCCAACTCTGGATGATATAGCGCCTAATCTAACTGGTGCAAAATATATAAGTGTAATGGATGCTAGAACAGGATACTGGGCTATCAAGCTGACAGGAGAATCATCCAAACTTACCACATTTAACACTGTGGTTTGACGATACTGATTTCTTCGAATGCCTTTCAGGATTATATCAGCGCAAGAGGAGTTCTAAAGAAAAATAGATGAGCCATTCGAAGGATTGTCTGGCATAGCTGCAATCGTTGACTACATCCTAGTGTATGGCCACACCAAAGAGGAACATAATAAAAATCTGTGCGGAATGCTAGAAAGAACAAGGGAAAAGGGTGTTCATCTGAATCCAGAGCATTATGTGTATTTATGTGTATGTTTTCATATCCAGAAAAAATTAAAGCGTTAAAAGAGATGGAATCACCCCAAAATAAGTCCAGACTGGAGACTGTACTTGGTCACAAGAGAGCAGAGACCTGTATTGGCATACTGTCATGCTAATAAAGAACTGAGACTGCAAGTTGATGCTTCAAAAAAATGGTCGAGGTGCAGTGCTCCTGCAGGATGGTATAGTAATCACATACGCATCAAAGTCACTCACAGATACAGAACAAAATGATGCTCAAATTGAAAAGGAGCTATACGCAGTTCTGTTTGGATGAGTTCAAGGGATTTCACTAATGGGGCTTTTCCACTGCATGGTACAACTCGATTCAACTAGACTCTGCTTGTTTTTTGGGGGTTTTCCACTGTGGGTAGTACCTGGTACCTGTTACTGTTTTAGTACCACCTCGGTCGAGGTTCCAAGTGAGCTGAGCCGATACTAAATGTGACGTCAAAATCCTGCAGATCACTGATTGGTCGGAGAGAATCGTCACTACCAGTGGCACTGGATTTACAACACACGACATCAACCTGCTAGTTTTAAAGTTAGAAACAGCGATAACAGTATCATTTGTTTATGTGACTTTCGAATTGTAAACAGAAATGGCTGTGCTCAAAAACACGCCCAATCGTTAGCGATGAGCTAAATGATAAAGTCTCAAGAAGCTGTTGGCCACTCACGGCTACTACCGGATCTATTAACAGTGTAGGGAAAAGCAAAAAATAAAACTTAAAATTTACTACAGAACCATTAAGGAAAAGTGGAAGTGGTTCGACCAAATGGACACTATCTAAACCGGCGAGCAATGGAGGGAGAGTGACCTGGAAGCACCCACAATGGAGGATGGTACGTTTTGTTACGTTAACTCTATACTCTGCTTGAAAGCTTCACTTTAGGCAACAAAACAGGACTTGCAGCTCACAGCTCTCAAACGTATTATTCATACAGGATGGCCAGAATGTCCATCACGTGTCAATGAGTTTTGGAATCACCGGGATGAACTTTCCTTCGCCAATGGTCTTCTATTAAAACCACACAGCTTGAGACCCAAAATGTTTCAACAAATACACACAGAAAATATGGGTTTGGAGAAAAGCATACAGCGGGCAAGAGACTTACTGTTTTGGCCTGGAATGGGAAAGCAGATATGCCTGCCGCATTAAAATGCAAATCAGCCAGAACCAGTGATCGCACACCCAATACCTAAACGACCGTGACAAGCAATCGCTACTGACCTCTTTATATTGCAAGGCAAGAACTGATTATTACAGTCAGTTTTTCGAGCTAGAAAAGCTACATTCCACCACTGCGGCTGCTGTCGTCGCAAAGCTCAAAATGATGTTTGTGCCTCACAGAGTGCCGGATAACGGTCCACAATATAGCTCACAGGTTTTTGACACTTTTGCAAAAACATGGGATTTCGTACACACAACCACGAGCCTGTACTATGCACAAAGCAAGAAGAGACTTGAAGAGAAAACCGTGCAAATAGCAAAAGCTATACTGATGAAATCATGAGAGGTAACGAAAGATCATATTTGGGTATGCTGGAGAATAGAAATACACCAGTCGAGAGACTTAAATCACCAACACAACTACTCATGAGCAGATGTCTGCGTTCAGTCATTCCAATAACCAATAAACTTCTACAACCCCAACTTTGCAAACCTTCTATTGTACACGCCAGATGGGAACGATGCTAAGCCAAGCAAAAGTTGTACTACGACCGAAGTGCAAGACCACTTTCTATGTTGAAACAAGGAGCAACCATCCACTCAAGACAAGAGAATGGTCTATGGACACCTGCAGCTGCAATGCAACCTTTGGAAAATGAGTGATCTTACTTAATTCGCAATGATGAGGGACAAACTTATTGCAGAAATCGTAGACACCACATGGACAGTAAGGTTCAACAAATACTTGATCCACCGCCACAAATTTCATTGTGTGTGTATATAACTAATGCTATACTTACATGCAAATCAGTAAGTACCAGTGGTATGATATGTTTCATATCCAGAGTGAATTCATGTTTGTTTTATTTTTTTAAAAGGGAGATGTAATGATTGGTAGTAATTGTATGTGAACTACAATACCCAGAATGTATGGAGTGCACTTCCAGAGTCCGAATAAAAGCAGTGATTTGTACAACGCAAGCAGCATGGTGTCTCCGTGTATGTCTATTAGAGTACAGCAAAATACTTCACTGTGTAGTGAATAGACATAACCTAAAACATACAGACATCAACAGAGTATGATATATCATAGTTAATCATATTACTACATTCACCATGGTCAAAATACACAACATCTGAATTGTCCCCCTTTTTTAAATGACAGATAACATGAGAAATGTCTATTACATATTTACTACTGAACTAGAAATTTCCCAGTTTTTCATTTCAGAAACTGGTCACCTTAACTTACCATATCTTCAATGGCACAAACTGTATAAAGCTGTACAAAAACAAAACTACTTAATCACATCTGATTTTCCATAACTCTTGTTGTCTGGAGTTTTTTTTTATCAACTGAACATTCCTAGAATTATATTTCTACAAAGTTTTGTCAGCGGGACGATACAAAAACACTTTACACTGCAGTACAAGAGTCATAACATAAGGTCTGAACATTCATTGCGGCTCTCGCGAGACTTTATGAAACTGGGTGTTACCTTGTAGACAAAACCAGTTGGTGGCGGTAAAGCGCCAACATCGATTGGTTTGCAAGCCGCCATTAAACCTCCGAAGAAGAAGTTGTTTGCTCGCTCGATTCGGGATGTGTTCATCTCATCCGTGAGATTTACTGTTATGTTGTGTTTATCTGTGCATGTTGTTTTTTTTCTCTCTTTGGCGTTTTAATGGTCGCAAAAGAAGATTATTATGGTCATTTATGGCGGTTTTGTGACGGACTCTTAAATGTTTCAGGAGAAATAAGCAGATATCCGAGAATTTAATTATTAATTTCTGACAAATGAGCTCGTTAAATCCAGCGACTGATTGTTCTGTGAAGGCGATTATATGTTGGATAAATATATTTTGTATGCTTATTAATTTTTTTCTGCTTCAAAAATGCTCTTCGTTACGGATATGATCATCAAAGTTGGTTTATCATGTTTGCTATTAATAACATTTAACGTTTTGTAGTTGTGTATGTTAACAGTAACTATACAAGTTATTTTTGATTAAGCATCTGATTTTGAGATTTCTTTTTAAGTGATCAACTTATTTCTATAGTGTTTCTTATAGTATTCTGGATGTACACGAATACAGATATTATGAAAAATCTTTTTATTTTGCTATCAATGATTCAAGTTATCTATATTAATATTTTAATGTAAACATCATTAGAACAGAGCATTACACCTCTATGGACTAATATCTGCTCATATATTACACCTCTATGGACTAATATCTATATCTGATTATATTCCTGAAATATTAAATGAAACCAAACTCAAAGTAAACATTTATATGTATACCATCTCTGAAACAAAGTGTTTTTTTTTTTTTATTGTATTTTTTTTTTATCAGATTTATTCTTGTATGTAATAATATCATAATCTTTTTAAGTCAGATGTTCTTCTTGAAAGAGCAGGTGGATGTGATCTGCTGTAAATCAGTAGGAACTGATCTGTGCATGCTGGATATTGATGATTTCATCACAGAAATCTCTCAGCTGAAGAAAGAAGTGACGTCACTGAAGACAAAACTGATGGAGAGAGACGACAGGTTACAGGTTAAACATTCATTTCATCCTTAAAGTTGAGATTGTAAGCTTTCAAATGATGTGATATGATGAACGGTGTGATTGTGTTGTGTTTGTCAGGAGCTGGAAAAGGTTTCCTGTCAATCTTCAGTGTTTGTGACTGATGGGACCTCCACAGAATGTCAGGATTCAGTGTGGAGCGGCAGAGATCAGTCCACACCACAGCGACTGCTGGACAAACTCTCTGAACAGAGATCCAGAGACACACAGGACTCACAGCTCACTTTACTCTGTTCTACTGACGGTAATCAGGGTGATCAAACCTCCACAGAGTGTCTGACTTCTGTCTGTAACGCTGGAGAACAGCAGATACCAGTGAAGATTGAAATTAAGCTGGAGGAGATAAAAGAAGAGGAACAAGAGAGTAATGAAAATTATAAATATGATGATGACCAAACCTTCACAAACTCTCTGACTTCTGTCTGTAATGCTGGAGAACAGCAGATGCTGCAGACATCAGTGAAGATGTGTTCAGTGAAGCTGCTGGACTGCATGAACCTGATGAAGATGAGAGGAGAAATCAAAGTAGAGGAACAAAAGAGTAATGAAGATGATGATCCAACCTCCACAGAGTCTCTGACTTCTGTCTGTAACGCTGGAGAACAGCAGATGCTGCAGACACCAGTGAAGATTGAAGTGAAGCAGGAGGAGATAAAAGAAGAGGAACACAGTGATAAAGATGATTTTGTTCTTTCAGGTAAGTGTCTTCCTTTTATGTTGTTTTTCATTTTCGGGACAAAATACTTAAGACAAAGATGAGCCAAGATACTATAGCACATGTAACAAGGTGTTTTATAACAGCATCAAACAGATAACCATAAAAACTAATAATGATAATCAGCAGCCTATCAATATACTTAAGACATAATATAAATATTAACATAATGGTATTCTGGTCAATATAATTTTGCTTTGGCTGCATTACACTAATCTAACAGCATCCATTTTTTTGCTGTTAATTCTTTATTATCAACGAATAACACACAATTGCATTGTTAGTAAAACAGATCTCGGATACATTTCACAAAGCAACAGAATAACAAATAAGACACAAACTGACAGATGGACAAGGCAGAAAAAAATAGGACAATCAACATTTAATATACCTAATTGCAATTAAAAATAGATCATATGAGGGTACAATTGAAGTCAGATGTTTACTTATACTTTAGCCAAATACATTTAAACTCAGTTTTTCAGAATTCCTGAGATTTAATAATAGAAAACATTCCCTGTCTTAGGTCAGTTAGGATCAATACTTTAATTTAAGAATAGTAGTGTCACGATTCACTGTTGTCTGGCCTCTGTTTCTCCCCTGTCATCTGTTCCCATACTACACTTCCCATAATTCCCTGCTCTCATCTCTGCCAGCTGTTCCCCATTGATCCTCACATGTGTTTAATTTTCTCATTAGTCTTTGTGTATATAATGCCCTGATTTCTGTTCAGTCTTGGTCAGTTGTTGTATGTACCTGAATGTGTTTTTTACCTACCATGTTTTGCCCGTGCCCTTCGTGGATGTTTTCTCCTGTTTATGTTTTTGTTTCCTATCGTGGATGTTTTATTTGTTCCTGTGTTTACCCATTATTTTACTTGTTTGTTTCTGTTCATTAAACTCTTTTGCCGCACCTAGATCCAGCTCCTGAACTTCCTATTCTTATAGAGATCCCCATTTCTCTGGGACTGAAATATATTGGGCCTTATACATTAAGACACCGACAGAAAAGTTTGCTCTGAACCAAAATCTAAAAGGATATTAAGATAACTTTAAAACTTCTAGAGTTACATGCATGGCAACTTTGGAAAATCAGCTAAAGTCATTTGACTTTAGTAACAGAAATAATGTTGCTGCTTCCTTTCTAAGGATGTTTTTTTATTATCTGTGGGTTTGCTCCAAAATCATAGGTAAACATTGACCTTTGACCCCCCGCTACAAAATAGTGGATTACTCAGTGAATATTCATGGCATTTAATATTTTGGCTTTCATCTTCAGTTATGTATTTCTTTCACCAGGAAAAAAAATAAAGATCCCAAGTTTGATCTGGATACCTCTGGTTGAGTTGACCCATAATGACCCTATATATTTTTTTGGATTTCCTTCTCAAACACTGCAAAAAGAGGCTTGCTATTCCTAAATTTGTATTAATGAATATAACATTTACAGAGAAATCATATTTATAATGAAACCTGCATCATTGGAGACATGATGCTTAACATAAACCCCAAATTGCATGTCAATAGTATAGAGATTTTGTTTTACTGTGAACAACACTAAGCTTGACATCCTTCCAAACACTCTTTGAGTATATTGCCAAGTCCAAAAGAAATGGGGGAACTTTCGCAAAAAGAGCATTTTACAACAATATCACTCCTACAGTTTTGTAGAAAACTATCAAATCTATTAATTATTTTTACCTTATTTGCAAGAAGGATTTTTTTTGGGTTAAATCCCACATTTGAGTCCAATTTCCATTAAAGAGAAGATGCTGGCAAAATTGGATCTCTTATACAGGAGTGACAAAACTCAAGAAATGATGTGGCTTTCCACATTAATGGAATTAATAATCGCGACAGGCCAAGTTCTCCTGGTTTCCCTTGGACACGTTTGCAGAAGGTACAATGGTGAATCATGCTTCTTGCTAGGTAGTTAGCGCAGGGTAACCAGTAGTGTTGGTGTAATTTGGACAGCATGTAATGTCTTCCTAAATGACCGATGTGCCTGTGAATGTGTGTTAAAATGAGTCTGGAGATGTGAGAATTTTTAAGGAGAAAGGTTTGATTTTTTTTTTTTTAATTCCAGTGGCATTGCCATTCAAAGGAATCAAAGACTGAGTTTATAACAGCAAGAATACCTCTTCTGGTCAGAATGTTGTTTTCTGTTGATGTTGAATGTAAATGCAGTCTTCTGTATTCCACTGTATACCCAGGGCCCTTTCGACAGGCAACTTTCACTGTCTAAATCCAGTTCTTTAATTTGCTTTACCTTTTCAGCATCAGGAAGTGAAGACATGACTGCTTTACTGTTGCTGATCCATTTGGTTAACTTGAAACCAACTTTAGCTCACACTTCTTTTAAATCTTTGGCCAAGTCACATGCTTGCTTCTCTTTTGTTACAGATTTCAGACAGTCTTTCACATAGAAGTTATGTTGGATGGTGTCAATACTTCCTTGCTTTAGGCATCTTCATTGTTAGCTGCTCTCCTCCTTAAAACAAAATGTAGGCAACTTGTTGAAGATATGGCACAACAGAGGTAGAACTTCATTCTGTATTCTTCCCGTCTTTACAAGGTTACCATTTGGCCACCACACGAGAATCTGAGAAAGTCAATATGCTTGGGATGGACTCTTAAGTTGGTGAAACTTACCTTGAATATTTTCCATGAGTGCAGTCTGTTCTAGGTAGAATCTTAAGAGGACACAGATGAGTGTGTTTGTTAAATCTGGACCCTGGAGAAGCACTATTAAGAGACACATCTCTGAATGATGAAGTGCAGTCAAACACTAAATGTATTGTTTCTTTATGTTTGTTATACACTCCACGAGGTGGTATGTACCACAATTTACCATCCTTCCTGTCAAGCTGTTTTTGGGGGACTTTGTCCAACATATCCTCCATGAAACCACAGTATAATTTATGGTAGGCATCTTACTTTTTCAGCCTTTTAAGGAGACTTGTTGCATACTGTAGTGCCATCTGCTCAGGGCTCCAGACAAAAAAAAAAAAAAGACTTGGGAGTCATTGGCTCCTAAACTGAAACATTAGAGGAATTGTTCACCCAGATATTTACATTTGCTGATAATTTACCCTCAGGCCATCCAAGTTGCACCTCAGTTTCTTTCTTCATCAAAACAGAATTTAAGATTTTTTGGAAATCATTTCAGGCCTCCTCCTTTTAAACAATGCAAGTGAATGTACTATTTTTTTTTGATGGTCCAAAATGGTCTGCACTTATATAGCACCTTTTTAACCTTAGCGGTATTCAAAGTGCTTATACTGCATCTCATTCACACACACACACACACACATTCACACACCAATTACAGCAGAGCTGCCATGCAAGGTGCTAGCCTGCCATTGGGAGCAACTTGGGGTTCAGTGTCTTGCCCAAGGACACTTCAGCATGTGGAGTTGTTTGGGCAGGGAATCGAACCACCAACCCTGCGATTAGTGGACAACCCGCTCTACAATCTGAGCCACAGCCACACCAAAACGCATATTTAGGGTTCATCAAAATAATCCACACAACTCCAGTCGAGGAATAAAGTTCTTCTGAAACCAAACGATTGATTATTTAATATACAATATTTATTTACTTTTTAACTACAAATGTTCACTTCCGCATATCTCTGTGATGCATGCTCATGAGAGGGATGACGTAAGCTTGTTGGTAAGGTCACGTGGAGAAGGTGGCAGCAGGAAGCACGTCACTCACCTGGTCCTATTGAGACTAAAGCACTGCTTACTGCTGCCTCATCCTGACTAGGGTTGGGCGATGTCCCCTAAATTGGCAGTTGACGATGTTGACAGTAAAACATCGCGATGGACGATGATATCGTCGGTGCGGTGGGGCGGGGGGTTATATAATTTCATATAATTTTCAAAAATTATATGACAAATTATAATTTTGTTATTTTACTAACCCAACTAATGACTCGTCGGCGCTTTATTAGTAGGTTGCACGACACGTGAAGCATTTTTTTTTTAGCTTTCACTTAAGAAGAGTTGTGCACTTTTTATTTTAATATATCTCTTTACATAAATACTATTTTCCACTTAAAACTATAATTTCGTTATTTTACTATCCCAACTGACTCATCCGCGCTTTCCAATAGGTTGCACGTAAGGGGGAAAAATATTTCCTCCACTTAAGAAGAGTTGTGCACTTTTAAGCACTTTTTATTTTAATGTATCTCTTTACATAGATATTTTTTATAATTTTGTTATTTTACTAGCCCAACTAATTAGTAGCCTACTCATCCGGGCTTTTTAATATATTAGCTCTAAGAAAAAAAGTCGTCTTTGGGCAGCCTTCTTGCGAAGAGAGCAGCCACAGCCACGCTCACTGATGAGCAAAAGGTCGAGGCAGAAATGACCATGTACCTGCAGGAAATGGCCATTGATGGGGAAGAGGACCCGCTGACTTGGTGGAAAAGCGAACGACAAAAGGTTTCCGTTCATGGCAAGATTAGCACGGAAATATCTGTGCATATGTGCTACCAGTACTCCATCAGAGCGGGTCTTCAGCACAGCGGGTAGTGTAGTTACTCCAATCCGCAGCTTATTAAAACCAGATATAGTGAATATGTTGGTATTTCTGTCCAGAAACATCGAAATTTAAACATGGTCTATGGTGAAAGATATTAGACTTCTACGCATTTTTCAGCCATCCGTTATGGAGCTATTCGATTTTGCATATTATTTTTTAAACGTTCATTTGTGTAGTTCATATGACCACTTTACAATATTTCAATAACATAATTTATTTTGTAGCCTGTGCTGAAGTTAATTGTGCTGCTAATTATAAGTGAAATGTTAATGCCGAGTTTCGGTCTGAGTGTTGTTCCGTTTTCTTGTTTTATTTGTTGTTCTTCTATGTTTTAATAAATGTGTGTTATTCATATTCAACTTGTTTCTTTCATTTGATTTGACATTATGGACTTATGGCCAAGGAAATTTTTCTTTAAAAGTATTAACCAGACAAAAGTTATTTGAGGTTCGCTGGTCTGGGTTTATCTTAAACTGCCGCTTCAGTGTACACAAGAGTATGTGACAATGAGCAAGATTTTCTGAGACACTACAGCTACTAATAATTAATTAATAAAGGCTATTTTCTTGTAGCCTACAACATAAAATATTTTAATCTAAATGTACAGTGTAAGACATGTAAAAAAAAGACGAAGCTAACAATCAATATTTGTGTAACCGGCCTGACACGGTATTTTCACAGACTAACACGTCACGTCTCTGGCATATACTACAGTATTTAAAATAGCATATATGCATTAGTTATATTCTCAATTTAATTTACAGAGCAATCCCTGCAAAGTTTTTAGGTTAACTATAGAAGAGACTTGGATTAGTGAGTCACACTAGCAAGACTCGCAAAAGGGGGCGTGGCATCACGATGGTGGCTGGACAGCATGGTGGATGATATCGTCCATCGGCACAACCCTAATCCTGACAGCCTTTACCTGCCCTCCAGGCACTCTGTGGATTCACTGTTTGAGTTAGTCCCTTAATTTGAGTTGGGTGTTTCCCCTTTTAGTTTTCACAGGTCATCCTTTTTTGGCAATTTTTGTAAGATTACCTTTTGTAAGACAACCAAAACAAAGAACCTTCTCTTTCAGGAACTCCACCTTCTCTTTGTTTGGCTGTTCCTTCAATTGCTGACAGTTGGTAAGTAGGTGGTAACAGTGCAAAATAAGCAAGATGTACTGATGTATTTTTTGGGCTCTTTGTATGACAGATTTGCCCCTTTATTTATCTGTGGTTTTGTAGTAACTGTTTTGATTGCTGTTGCAAAGCTGCTTCTTAGTTTCTCAGAAATCGGTTGCTTGTAGCTTCTGGCTGTGACTCAGTGCTGTTGTCTACCTATTGAAGAATCCTGAAGGTTACCAAACAGAGGATCAGAGGCCATTTTCACTTGTCTCTCCAGAAAGGCCACAAGATCTTTTAACTTTGCTCTTTATTTATGTCGTTCCATAATATCATGAGCTACTGATCTCCATTTCTCTTTTCTTTTACATTGCTTCCGGAAAGTATTCACAGCACTTCAGTTTTCCCACATTTTGTTATGTTACAGCCTTATTCCAAAATTGGTTGAATTCATTATTTTCCTCAAAATTCTACAAACAATACCCCATAATATCAATGTGAAAGAAGTTTGTTTGAAATCTTTTCAAATTTATTAAAAATAAAAATCACATGTACATAAGTATTCACTGCCTTTGCTCAATACTTTGTTGAAGCGCCAATTACAGCCTCAAGTCTTTTTGAGTAGGATGCTACAAGCTTGGCAGCCTATTTTTGGTCAGTTTCTCCTATTCTTCTTTGCAGGACCTCTCAAGCTCCATCAGGTTGGATGGGGTGCGTCGGTGCACAGCCATTTTCAGATCTCTCCAGAGATATTCAATCGGGTTCAAGTCTGGGCTCTGGCTGGGCCACTCAAGGACATTCACAGGGTTGTCCCATAGCAAATCCTTTCTTATCTTGGCTGTGTGCTTAGGGTCGTTGTCCTGTTGGAAGATGAACCTTCACCCCAGTCTGAGGTCCAGAGTGCTCTGGAGCAGGTTTTCATCAAGTATATCTCTGTACATTGCTGCATTCATCTTTCCCTCAATCCTGACTAATCTCCCAGTTCCTGCCACTGAAAAACATCCCCACAGCATTATGCTGCCACCACCATGCTTCACTGTAGGGATGGTATTGGCCAGGTGATGAGCGGTGCCTGGTTTCCTCCAGACATGACGCATGCCATTCAGGCCAAAGAGTTCCAATCTTTGTTTCATCAGAGCAGAGAATTTTGTTTCTCATGGTCTGAGAGTCCTTCAGGTGCTTTTGGCAAACTCCAGGCGGGCTATCATGTGCCTTTTACTGAGAAGTGGCTTCTGTCTGGCCACTATACCATACAGGCCTGAATGGTTGTTCTTTTGGAAGGTTCTCCTCTCTCCATAGAGAAACACCGGAGCTCTGTCAGAGTGACCATCGGGTTCTTGGTCACCTCCCTGACTAAGGCCCTTCTCCCCCGATTGCTCAGTTTGGTCGGGCGGCCAGCTCTAGGAAGAGTCCTGGTCTTTTAAGGGAGAAGTAGTATGCAAGTTTGTGGCATCAACACCAGTCCTAAGTGAATGCATTTGCAATGCATTTGATTCATCCATGTAGAAAATGGTGTACTCACGATTAATTTTGTCCTCTTCAAACATATAATCCAAAGCAAATAAATGTCTGTTGACTCCATCCTCAAGAGAGATTTCAAACTTGTTTTGGTGATATTATATAATTCATATTTTCGTGTTCAAACTGTGTTTCTACCTACTGGAACACTGGCTGACTGATTAGGGACAGCTAATATTAGTTACTCTACGATGCAGTGACCGGTATGCCCAGTAGGTGGCATGAGGGGAAAGGTAGATAGAGAACACGGAAGTAAAAATAATGATGCATTTTGAATAGAGGCTGCAACAATCTGATTACACTTACATTTTTAGTAATAAATATGTCCATAGCAATAACTAGCATCCAACCAGCGGTATTACTGGTATTGTTGCAGACACTGAACCGATGGGAATATTATGACATTGTAGCAAGTCTAGTCATCATGTTCTCTTCCTCATGTTGTTCCAAACATGTATCACAAACATGTGAATCTGGTTCACATTCAGTTTAAATTACTATAATCTTGAAGTGCTGTTATTGGCCAGAATTGATGGTATAAATTTGGGCTGTTGATTTAACATGTTAATTCATGGCAAATAATTATATAAAAAAATGTATCGTGTTCCCGGACCGTAATAAGGAATATTCCTTCCATCTGAGATAATAAAGCTTGAAGTACCAACTGTTTTCTACAGAGGGCAGTAAGCAAATCTTCAGCTGAATAGGCAACATGCAGCTTATACAGAGGGGCTTTCTCAGCAAATATTTATATATGCGATTAATTGTGATTTAAATTGATTTAATTAATTGGCATACCATGTAATTTATCTGATCAAAAATTGTAATCGATTGAAAGCCTTAGTATAAATATATACATTTTGCACAGCAAAAATCATACAGTTATACTGGACCTTTGTTGTGTTCTGCTATAAATTACATTATGGTTCAATTTGATTTATTTCTACATTTGTCCCTCTTGAAATTGATTTTTGTCCATTTACTGTCTTTATTGTAGAGCTGATGGAAGTGAAAGCAGAAAGTCAAGAGCTGAGTGAAGTGGAGGAGAAACTTAAGTGTCAGAAATATCATGATTTCACAATTGGAGAGAAATCTTTGAGTTGTTCAGAGACTAAGAAGAATTTATCACCAGAAAAGCCTAAAAGAAAAGCAACCAATAATACTTTCACCTGCTCACAGTGTGGGAAGACCTTAACTACAGCTAGCACATTGAAACGGCACCAAAGAATTCATACTGGAGAGAAACCTTACAAGTGTTCTTCATGTGGAAAAAGTTTCATTCGGTCACAACACCTGATCAAACATAAGAGAATTCATACTGGAGAGAAACCTTACAAGTGTTCTTCATGTGGAAAGAGTTTTATTCAGTCACAACACCTGAAAACACACAAGAGGATCCATACTGGAGAGAAACCGTACAAGTGCTCACACTGTGAAAAGAGATTCACTCAGTCACAAGACCTGAAAACACACGAGAGAATTCATACTGGAGAGAAACCTTACAAGTGCTCACACTGTGAAAAGAGTTTCACTCAGTTAAATTCCCTGAAAACACATGAGAGAATCCATACTGGAGAGAAACCTTACAAGTGCTCGCACTGTGAAAAGAGTTTCACTTGGGCAATAAGCCTAAAAAAACATGAGAGAATTCATACAGGATAGTTTCATCTAATTAATGTGATGGCTCTTCTCCACTACAAGATAGCATCACCTTCAATCATTAGACTACATACACGTATCGATGGTATTATTTTGCACAACTCACGTCATGAAAACATTTTATGCATGTACGGTATTGTTGTTCTTGTGTTCCAGATGACCAGGTGCCAATGTGAGCAGAACCCTACTAAATGTGTTGAAGTTGTTTTTTCCCCCAATGATTTAGTTGTTTAAAGGTTCTAATTTTCACAGCTTGTGTTTTCTGGAGTGCATACACTGTCTGAGCACTTTTTTTAGGAACACTATTCTAATACTGGATAGGGCCTCCCTTTGCTCTCAAAACGGCCTCAATTCTTTGTGGTATGGATTCCACAAGATGTTGGAAACATTCCTTTGAGATTCTAGTCCAAGTTGACAGATTACATCACTTATGCAGATTCGTCAGTTTCACATTCATTCTGTGAATCTCCTGTTCTACCACATCCCAAAGGTGTTCTATTGGTTTCAGATCCGGTGACTGGGAAGTCCACTGAAGAACAGTGGGTGAAGTGACATGGTGGATTGTCATGCTGGAAGTAGCCATAAGAAGAAGAGGTAAATTTTGGCCATGAAAGGATGCTTATATTCAGCAACAATACTCAAATAGGCTGTGGAATTCAAGCGATGATTGATTGGTATTAACAGGCTCAAAGTGTGCCTAGAAAACATTCCCCACACCATTACACCACCAGTGCCACCAGCCTGGACTATTAACACAAGGCAGGTTGGGTCAATGGATACATGCTGTTGGCACCAAAATCTAACCCTACCATCTGTGTGCCTCTGCAGAAATTGAGATTCTTCAGACCAGGCTTTGTGTTTCCTGTCTTCAACGTCCAGTTTTGATGAGCCTGTGCCCACCGCAACCTCGCCTTTCTGTTCTTAACTGACTGAAGTGGAACACAACGTGGTCTTCTGCAGTTGTAGCCAATTTGCCTCCATGTTCAAAGAGTTGTGCATTCTGAGATGTTATACATGAGTTATCTGTCAGTTTGAACCAGTTTGGCCATTCTCCGTTGACCTCTCTCGTCAACAAGGCGTTTTCATCCACAGAACTTCCGCTCACTGGATGCTTTTGGCTCGATTCTGAGTAAATTCTAGAGACTGTTGTATATGAAAATTGCAGGAGATCAGCAGTTACAGAAACACTCAAACCAGCCCATCTGGTACCAACAATCATGCCACTGTCGAAATTACCGAGATCACATTTATTCACTGAAATCACTGAAGCTCCTGACCGTATCTGCATGATTTTATGCATTGCATTACTGCCCCATTATTGGCTGATTATATAATCACAATAATAAGTAGGTGTGCCAGTGTTGCTAATAAAGTGTGGTGCGTGTAGTTTTCTATTCTGATCAGTGGCGATTGCTTTAAAGGAATATTCCAGGTTCAATACAAGTTATAGTTCAACCAAAAGCATTTGTGGCATAATGTTGATTACAATTGGACAGAACTGCACAAAGAAAATGTTAGTAAGCAATTTTTTCACAATATTGTTTACATCTTGTGTCTATACTTTTGAAACAGTGAATATTTTAACATTTACGGATTGGCCCCATTACTTCCATTTTAAGTGTAAGTAATTTTTTTAAAGAATGAGTCAAAATTAATATAACATTATGCCACAAATTTGATTGATTGAGCTTAACTTATATTGAACCCAGAATTGTATTCTTTTGAATACTATACAGGAAGCAGGCTTCCCTTAAAATTAAAAGAAAAATGTGACAATGACGAGTTCTATTATACAGTGCCTTGAAAAAGCACTCAGCCCCCAATGCAGTTTTCAAAATGTTTGGTGTCAGATTCCAAGTTAAGAAAATATAAAAATTTCCCCAGCAAGTACAGTATGCCAAATATAGAAAAATGTCATGTTAAACTAAAATTCTATTTGATTTTTAAATATTCATGCCCTTCATAATTGCTAGGTTAATTACGGGCTAAATAATGACCATGGCTCAACCGTCTCAAAACTATTGCACAATAAGGGGCTGTACGGCAGAGTGGCTAGGAAGAAGCCTTGCCTGGAAAAAAGCCCATGCTTTCCCGTAAAGACTTTGCAATACTTCACTTGGATACTTCAAAGATGTGCTGAAAGTCTTGTGATATGATGAGACTAAAGGGGAACATTTTGGCTTAAACACTTAATGGTATTGTGTGGTGAAATGCCAAAACTGCACTTGAGCAATATACCATCCCCACAGTGAAACACGCTGGTGGCAGCATCATGTTATTGGGTGCTTTTCAACAGCAGGGACTGGCAGTCTTGTGAAGGTTGATGGGATGATGATGGATGCTGCAAAATACACAAGAGTTTGGATAAGAACCTATTTTCCTCTGCCAGAAAGTGTTAAACTGAGAGGAAGTTTGTGTTTCAGCAGGACAATGACCCAAAGCTAGAGCAACATTGGAGTAGCTTACAATCAAGAAAATTGATGTCTTTGAGTGGCCCAGTCACGACCTCCTGACCTCAACCCTATTGAACATCTTTGGAGAGACCTCAAAATTGCTGTCCATCGCTGATCCCCCACTAATTTGGGACAACTAATCCTGGAGGATTGGGCTAATATTGCTCCATCATGTGCAAAATTGATAGGGACTTATCCAAATTGAATGATGGATAGCTTTTTCAAGGCAGTGTATGTAAAAATAATGTATATAAAGTACATGTAACTGTTTATGCATATTAATATACAGTGAACAAAGAAAAGTATAAAATTTCATTATCATGCTGTTCATTCAAGTTTAGGGTTTCCACCCGTCCCATAACATATGGGATCGTCTGGTATTTAAAGATTTAAGCTGGTCAGATGGCGTCACGGTGAAATAATTCCAGATCGCTAGTTTAACATTGATATAAGTTGGAAAATGTGCCTATGGTGGGTAAAGGACCATCTGAAAAGTCCAAAAATGGTGGACTGTGGATTTTTTTCTATATAAATGTTCAGTAAGATCAAACAATGTATGAATACAATCACAGCCATAAAGACATGTACAGGAAGAAAAAAATATGTATAAACCAACCAAAATGTATACATAAGGTAAAGGAGACAAATAATCAAAAAGATGAAGAAATATATATATATACATTTCTTTTTCTGTGAATGGAAATGCCTTTTTTTTATTGTTTTAAATTTGTATTGATTCCACACTCAAATCAACACAAACAGTACATGAAAACACAGAATCAACTTTCAGCAAAATATACCCCCCTCCTTCCGTCCCTCCCTCCCACCCAACACACATCCCAGTGGTCTGACACCGAATAATAACAGACACACATACAAGCAGACAGTCCAAAGAAAAAAAACACCCAACTGCCCAACGAAAAAGAAAAATGGTTCCACATCAATTAATTACATACAGTACTTAATAGGGCTGGACGATTTGACCTAAAATCAAAATCTCGATTAATTGATCATTTTACCTCGATTACGATTAATGAACGATTAATTTTATTTTTTATTTTCTTTTGCCCTCATAGTTTACTGACAAGCTTTGTACTGTAAATATGCTCAACTATTAAAGGTGGGATATTTTTTTCCTAATGAAAGAGTGCATTTCTTCTCTTTGAGATTTTCAAATTATTGAAGGAAACACACTATTTATGGTTATTTATTTATGGTTGAATATTTCAAACAATTAAAATCAAAGCACACATTGCTTGAAATGAAAACGTATTATGAAAAAAAGGTCACATTTCAGATTTAATGTAAACAGCAAGTTTCCTAAAAAGGTAGAAAATAAATAACTTGCATTTTTAAGTAAATAAAATTATTTTAAATATTGCCATGTCAAAAGTAGAAAATAACTTTTATCTCTTGTAAATAAATATGATTTTAAATAATGCAATGTGAAAAGTAGAAAATAATAACTTACATCTCCTTTAAACAAATATTTTAAACAATGCCATGTGCAAAAAAAACTGCTTATTAAGAGCAGGGCTTGGATAGGGCACCTCTAATGGATCAGCAGGCTGTGTATCCTGTGTCATCGTTATAGATGTGAATCTGATCACTGTTGCATGTGATCTTCCTCTCAGTGATCTTGTGCTGTCACTCTATATGCACAAGTATTTACTCTAGGTTCTTACTAAGAAACACTAGCATGTTTACATTTTCAGGTTTCAGGCAGGATCTGAGGCATGTAACAATGTTTCCTCCCGAACTGAAAACCCTCTCTGATGGGGAGCTAGTGGCTGGTATGCAGAGATACTTTTTTGCCACCTTGCTTATAGTGGGAAAGTGTACATGATTCTTTCTCCACCATTCCAGTGGATTTTCCTCACTATCCAGCAAGGGGTACACCAAGTAGCTGCTCAGCTCTGCTTCTAGTGTTTGCTGAAGTGACAAAGTGGGTACAGTTGAAGGAGTTGCCTCACTTCCTTTGAAAAAACTTCCTAATGACCTCTTTGGCTTCTTTGCTTCTGATGAAGTTGTAGAGGGCTCTGTACTCTCTGTGGGACTTTCCCTGCAGACTGCAGCTGCTGACTCCATCTCTGTTTTCACTTTCTCCTGAATGGTGGGGACATGGTGTGCAGAAATATATGTAATTTTAAATCTGGGATCAACAAAACTGGCTGTGTCCAGTAGCTCTTCTGTGATGGGGTCTGAGTACTTCCCCTTAAGGTACTCAAGGATGCTGGCTTTGATTGTTTTGGTCAGCTCTGTGTCATCTTCCTCCTCAGCCAGCACTCGTGAATTGAGGATGTGTAGGATAGGCTTCACAAATGAAATGGTCACATACTGTTCTCCTGACAGGGCATCTGTGAACTCCATTAATGGGGAGAGAGCTTTGTTGACAGCCTCCAAGACATCCAGGTCAGCCCAAGATGGAACAAGATGCCTTGATTTTTTATCATCAGCGAGGACCTGTGTGATTGCTTTCTTTTGCTCAAGGACCCTTGCAGTCATCATTTGCATTGATACCCATCTGGTGACACATGCCATTTTCAGCTTGTGTTGTGGCAGCTTAAGCTCTTCTTGCGCCTTCACTAATGCCTTCTTTTTTTTCCAACTATAGGAAAAAGCACTGACTATGTTTTTGCACACCCTCACTGCCCGTGCCACACGTTGATCTTTCATTCCATTTTCTGAAATAAATGCATGCAAAAAAAATTATTATATTATTGATTGTTTCACTTATACCTGAATCTTTTACAAAATGTAGCAAAATAAATTAAATATTATCAGATTAATAACACTTCTAGAGTATTTGTTTATTTCTATTTTAATGATGACTCAATGTAGCGTTTTCTTACATTGTAATGTGAAGTTTACATTGTAACATTGTAATATTAAGCACGTTATAATATAGTATAATATTATTCATATAGCACCTTTTTAAACACATGTAACAAAATGCCAAGAACATCACAGAAACGAAAATAATAAAAAACACAAGTCATATAAAAACATAGACATTATAATTTATGACACATACAACAAAACACAAAAATAATTCACCACCTAGATATGCCCAATTAGATTATTGAATATTATAGCATTGTGTCTGACATGCACTTACCGATTGCAAGGTGCAGCCGGTGTCCAAAACACTGCTGCCGTGTCCATCCATTCAGCTGTGCAGCTTTGACAACATTAGCGCCGTTGTCTGTCGTAATGGCCACGAGGTTCTCTTCCGTGAGTTCCCACGCAGAAAGCATATCTCTCAGGCCCCGTGCAATCATCTCTGACGTGTGATCGACTGGAAAATATGCCGTCTCGAGGCATCTGTTGCGCAGCTTCCATTCATCGTCAATGTAGTGCAAAGTAAGGCTCAAGTATGGGTCCATCGTCCTACTTGACCAGAGATCAGATGTGGCTGCAAAATGCTGAACAGACTTCAGTTCAACAGCTACCTTTTTGCGACATATTTTGTACATGTTGGGCAGCGCAGTTTGGGAAAAATATGGTCGCGATGGCACAGTGTATCTTCTGTCGAGAGTTTTAACGAGGTGTTTAAACCCACTGCGCTCCACTGTAGCTATGGGAGCCATATCCTTCGCGATGTAGTAACAAATAGCGTCAGTTATTTCTTTCCATCTTCTTGAATCCTTTTCATATTGTGTAGCATTTGTAAATGCTTGTTTTATCGACACCTGCTTTGTTGAGGCACTTGTTACTGGGCGCTTGTCAGTCTCTCTCTTTTTTAGAGCCATGCACTGCTCATATTCGGTAACGTGATTGTGCTCCAAGTGTTGAAACCGATTGGTGGTATTACCTTTGGTCGTTGAAACGGTTTTTCTGCAGTGTTTACATTTGACTTCATTTTGTTCGGTGTCTTCTTTACTGAAGCCAAAATGTGTCCAAACGACGGACACTGCGTTTTTCTTTGGTATAAGCTGCTCCTGTTGCTTAGTTGACTCGGTGTTTGAATTCGCCTCCATGTTTCTCCAATGCCGCTGACTGGGCGGGGTGGAGTCAAGTGACTACACACGCGGTAGTATGTTTTTAAGGGGAAAGTAGACACAGGATTAAAAAACCGACATGGGAAAATTACGTCGGTTAGAGCTTCTGAATTTCGGTTTCAATTACTTTTCGATTAATCGTCCAGCCCTAGTACTTAAACTGTCTCTCTCCACTGCCCCTCCCTGGCAACCCTCCAAAAATCCAAATAAGTGCCCCACTTCTTCAAAGGCACACAAGCTGCCCAGCCGTCTTTGCAACATCTTTTCAAAGGCCACCACTGTGCCCAATTCGGTGCACCAGCCGACTTTCATCCCCCAAGGATAACTTTTCTGCCGATCATCACACTGGTAAGGACCCAGTTTTTAATATGTGTATTCCCAAAGTTAACCCCCGCCCCATCACCCAAAATACAAAGTCTGGTGCAGAATGAAATCTGAGTGCTCAGGATCTCACAGACATAACAATGAACCCTCAACCAAAACTCTTTGAATCTTCACACATGTCCCCATCCTCTGATCGGCACCGCCAACAGGTGGGGGTATCTTTAAGACCAAGCCTATATGCAATCTAGAGTAAGTTAAAAAAAAAAAAATCGTAAATTGAATGAAGCGCATCCTTGTATCCCTAGACATAGGCTTGAATTTTCTTTTAATCCAACACCATTATTCATCCTCCAGTACTAAAATCAAGTCTTTCTCCCATAACATCTTGAGAGATGTTAAAACCCCGTCCCCTGGACTGAATTAACCATGAATGGTACGCTGAAGCCTTGTGACACTTTCTAAACGCCACTAGTACCATTTCAAGAGTGTCTGCAGCTTTATTGGGCTGCGTACTACATCCAAAGGTGGTACAAAGTAGATGGTGCAGCTGTAAGTACCCAAAGAATTGAGATCTGGAAATCCCAATCCATTGTGTAATATTTTCAAAGGATCTCAATGCTCCATTTTCATACTGGTCACCCAGTGTAGCAACTCCCTTCTCAGTCCATTCTGTCCAGCAAAAAGGGGACTTGTTAATACACAATTTAGGGTTTAACATGCAGCAATGTTCAGGAAACTTTTGTCCACTCTAATTGTATGTGTGAGATAACAGGATGTGTCTTTACTTCTCCGGGCATCTTGGTAGAAAGACATTGCAATGGCAAGATAGGGGCAAGGACCTCCTGTTCAATAAAGAGCCAGGGAGGAGATCTTTCAGGTGGAAGTGACTAATGCGCCAAATGTCCAAGAACAAAAACATAATAGTAAAACAATATTTTGGGGAAACCTAACCATCTTTGTCAATTGGCCTGTGTAACTTGTTAGAATGCTTTCGAGGGCCTTTACCTTTCCAGATAAAAGATTTAGCAATACTATCAAATTGTTTAAAATAAAAGAGGGGAAGAGTGGGGAGAGAATGTAATAAGTAGTTACATTTTTTAATACAATTCATTTTTATAACATTAACCTTCCCAATCATAGATAAATGTAATGAAGCCCACTTTTCCACATCACTTGAAAACTTAACCCAAATACTTAATGCCCTGTTTGGGCCACTGAAAGGTGCCTGGCTGAAAAGTTACCATTACCGGGCAGAACGCTGTCAGAGACAAAGGTTTGGATTTAGACCAATTAACTCTGTATCCCGAATTGATCATTCTGTGGAGGCAAGGCATAGATCTAATGGGGTCGGAGACAAATAATAAATTATCATCCGCATTAAGCAAAAGCTTATGCACCACCATCCCTGGAAAATCATCCTCCTTTTTTTTTCTTTCTCCCAGTTTTTGATTTTTAAGTCCTTGTGGTCGTGTAGTGATTCACCTCAATCCGGGTGGCGGAGGACAAATCCCAGCTGCCTCCGCATCTGAGACCATCAACCCACACATCTTATCACGTGGCTTGTTGAGCACTTTGCCATGGAGACACAGCACGTGTGGAGGCGAGAAATGACTGTGGATTCTCTGGGTATGTGTGCGTTTGCCTCTGTGATGGCCCAGGACAGTTTTGCCCTCGCTGTTCTTAGGGCAGCCTTGTCGCCTGCTCTGAAGGCAGAGTCTCGGGTCCTCAGCAGCACACGCACCTCCGCAGTCATCCAAGGCTTCTGGTTGGAGCGTGTGGTGATGGTCTTGGAGAAGGTGACATCATCAATGCACTTGCTGATGTAGCTGGTCACTGATGCTGTGTATTCCTCCAAGTTGGTTGAGTCGCCATATGTTGCAGCCTCCCTGAACATGTGTCAGTCAGTACACTAAAACAGTCCTGAAGAGCAGAGATGGCTTCTGCTGGCCAGGTTTTCACCTGCTTCTGGAGCGGTTTTGTGTGTCTGACGAGCAGTCTGTATGCTGGAAGTAGCATAACAGAGATGTGGTCTGAGTAGCCGAGGTGGGGGCGGGGCTCCACCCGGTACACACCTAGGATGTTTGTGTAAACAAGATCAAGTGTTTTCGCCCCTCTCGTTGCAAAGTCCACATACTGATGGACTCACTATCAGGGTGAGCGTTCTGCAGTTCGCTCATAGCCCCATACAGTTCACAGAGCGTTTGCTTAGCGTTAGCTCTGGGGGGAATGTAAACTCCGGTTATGATAACAGTGGTGAATTCCCGTGGTAAATAAAAAGGTCTGCATCTAACAGTCACAAGCTACACCAGAGATGAGCAGTAACTAGAGACTAGCATAATGTTATTGCACCATTCCGTGTTGATGTAAACACACAAGTCTTACTGCACAGAGCTGCATTTCTGTCGGCATGAAATGAGGCGAGTCCATCTAGCTGAATGTCGGCATCCGGAACTCTGTTGCTGAGCCACGTCTCTGTGAGAACAAAGACGCAGCAGTCTCTAAGCTCACGCTGCGTAGTCTGCTGGAGTCGAATGCAGAGGTGGGGGACTCGAGTCACATGACTTGACTCGAGTCTGACTCGAGTCACAATTTTCAGGACTTGTGACTTGCTTGATTAAAGTACGAAAATGACTTGACTTGACTTTGACTTGAGAACAAGTTACTTGAGACTTGACTTGACTTGAAGTGGAAGACTCGACAATGACTTGAACGTATAATAAACAAACAGCAATACAATTAATTAACATATATATATATATTGTGTTGTTATATTGTGAGGTCAGCCTCGCTATCGGCATCTGTGCCTTTAACGCTGCTCAATTCAAACCGCGCCAAACATGGCAGACAGTAGTCGAGCTCCACAAATTGTCTCGTTTGGCTATACAGACTTTGAACTGGACCGTGCCTATAAAAAAAGATTTGCCAGTTGCAAAATATGCAAGGCACGAATATCCGACACGACAACCACAACGTCAAATTTCGTTCGACATATCAAGAAGAACCACAAGGAAAGGTAAGAACGTAATCTCTTTATAGTCAGTTTCACTAAGATCTACGTTATAACGATTACTAATGTAATGAATGAATCTTTTCTGTTTGTCATAATTTGGCCTTGATGGCATATTATGTTTTTTTCTTATTAGAAATGTGACCATGGCATTATCATTATACTGTTACGTCTCGTAAATAGATGTAACTTATTGGGGAATTTGATTATAACAGTGGCGTAGCCTGAATTTTTTAATGTTGATTGACATCTTAAAATGAGCGGGCAGCTCAATATTACATGTAGGTTATAATGTATGTATTAAATGTGCGCATTTTCAAGTTTGTGGACTGGGTGTGGAAACTATAAAGCATTGCGCATAACGATACTGCATGACAGGCTAACATGGAGGCGCCGATGTGATCACTAGCACGCACCTAAACATTTCTAAGGGGCTGTTTAACTAGGAATCGTTCCGTATTTGACACATAAAAGTCTTGTTCCGTATTGAACTGATACGGAACGCACTTTGTTCCGTATTTTTGAGTATCAATTCAGTGCAAATCCATGACAGACACATAGCTTCTATTCTAATATATATGTCAGACAGACTAGGAATGAACGAAGACCTGCTTTAATGCAAAATTCGGGGACTTACTTGGCGGGCTCTGACCCGGCTCAGCGCCATTGGATGTGCAGTTGCCGCAGCACAGCCTATGAGCGAGCCAGATGGCATAGATATATGCAGCATAGATATACGGCTGTGCAGCTGCAAATGCGTTTTACATATAGGCTTCAGTAAATCGAGGAAAAGGAGTTTCCAAAGACATTTGTTGGCTATGATAAGAAAAACTACTAAATTAAAAAAAATATATCTTTTTGCACTTGAAAGAACATTCTAGCAGTCTAATTCTATTGAATAAGTTCGCACAAGGCTACAGAAAACTGTTGTGGTTGGCAACCCTATGTTTAACGTTACACCTGGCCACTTCATGCGTTTTCTCAGATCGGATAGCTGATTCTGATTTATCAAAACGATTCCATTTACACTTGGTCACATAAATGTGGTTTTGCAAATTGATTTTCCTTAAATTACATTATTTTTAAAAATGTAAAGAATGTTTGTGCATACTGAAAATAAATTTGTTTTAATGTTTACAGGTAATGTTAATGTCTGAACGTTTTGTGTAAACAACACAATTTTATTTTATTTTCAGATATTAATGTAGCACAGATATGCATATGATTAATATGTAGCAAATGTATAATAAATAAGATACATAATATATGTATACAAGTTCATCTTTTCTGTGCAAAAATAAACATGTATCGAAAAAATTTACCTCTATTTATTTTAGTAGTGTGACTTGACTTTACTTGAAACTTATCAGGACTTGACTTGACTTGCTTAGGGTGAACCCTTGACTTGACTTGACTTGCTTGATTTATCTGAACTGCGACTTGAGACTTGACTCGAGACTTGATGGTTAAGACTTGAGACTTGCTTGGACTTGACCATGTGTGACTTGTCCCCACCTCTGGTCGAATGTAGTCCAGTTTATTGTTCAGGGAGCAAACATTTGAGAGCAGGATAGACGGGAGAGCCGGCTGGCTAGGGTTTGTTTTTAGCCTAGCATGGACCTTTCGCTTCCTCGCACACCGCTTACGACGTCCCCTCCCCTGGGCACCAGCATCAGGTGGCACCGAGGACTGGAGGCCTGGTCTCCGCAGCAAGCTGAATACGCGTAGCAACTCCTGCAGATCATCATGCAGCTTGGTTGTTGCATGAATCTTATATTTTAACAGTGTCTGGCGATGGTAGACACGGACCGGTTGCTCCGGGCTAAGTAACAAAAATAGCACCATTTTGGATCCGGTGCGGCCGCTGCGTGATCCAATTATCCAATCATCATCCAAGATGGTATTTTTTTATATTTACAATATAAACAATATTTACTTTGAACATAACTTCTTATTCTTTTAAAATTATGCCATTTTAAAACAGTTCCAAAGTTTTCAAATATAGAGTTCAGCATCAACCAAACAGTACCCATTTTTTATTTATAATAATAACAATAATAAAAACTTATTTTGGCAATTGTAACAATTCCTTTAATAAATGCAGTTAAAAAATTTATTGTATTAATCTGTATAAAAACATTTGTATTTACATTAATGCTTCACAATAATACAAGAAAACAGTGTTGAGAAAACAGCTCCCAAAGTCACCAGAACTGAACAATAAAACCCAAAATGAGTTTTCTCAAACGCGTCCTCCAGTCCAGCAGGAGACGCAAAAGCGCCATTAAACACGAGAAGAAGAAGATTTTATCTGTAAGCGTTAGAATGCGTTTATCTTCATTTCTGTGTTTATGTTTGTGTTTGTCTGAGCATGTTGTTTTTCTCTCTTTGACGTTTTAATGATGGTAATAGAAGATTATTATCGTCGTTTGTGGCGGTTTTGTGACGGACTCTTTAAAATATTCAGTTTCAGGAGAAACAAACTAAAAACTTCGGAGCCCCTTCAGGGAGAATTTTTTTCTGAAATAGTTTTACTGTCTCTCGCTATAAATGTACCATGATTTTACTACAGTAACCATATTTTAACCATTATATCCGTAGTGAAACTATAGTACTACAGGAAACCGAATACTGTGATTTAATAAACATAATTTTGTGACTATTATAGTTTTACTACAGTAACTTCAGTTTAACTGTGATTACTGAGGTATTTTAATCATTGTATTTGTAATAAAACCAAAGTAATCACAAGATTAACCATGAATAATCTATATTAAAACATGGTTTTGGTCCCAAAAGAAACTAAAACAAACATGGCCCACCTCAGTCATGTTTACTACAATATTACTATAGTAAAACCATGTTTCAGACCGAAAACATCACACTGTCATGGTAACTACTATAGTAAAGCCATGATTTTCTATTGTATGTTTTTTAGGCTTCAGTGTGTTTTTATTTGACTATAGATGTATCATGATTAATCTTGTGATTATTATGGTTTTACTTCAAATACCGTGATTAAACTACTACAGTAACCACAGTTAAACTATGATATTTGTGGTCAAACCATAATAACACAAAATTAACCACAGTTTTCGTTTTCCTGTATTATTACTAGGGATTATCATTTTGTCTGTTATATATTAATTTATTATATAATAATCTAGTTATATATTGTACAAAAGATTGCCTAATCAAAATATAATACATCATATTTTGTCATTTATGTGAAGATTCGCTGCCCAACTCGATGAAAGAATCTGCAAAACACTTAAGGTTACTGTAGTAATCAGTTTTTTTTAGTGACTGTCTAAACCGTTATCACAGTTGGCTTAACAGGAGACACCATAACCATCGCGTTTTTATTAACGTGTTAAGTTGAAGTTAAGTTTTGAAGACGCTGCATTCTTTTCCATTTTCCTGCACTGTCTAGCTGTTTGAAACACTCGCCTGCTGTATATACACTGCTTCATCACAGTGAGTCCACTGCCACACACCTGGTGTATGTCTCCCCAAGTGTTCGTCCTGTGGGGAAAGCGGCAATGCTCCACGAGCGCCCAAGCCTGCCATGTTCCACGAGCCAGTGCCCACGCCTGCCACGTTCCATGAGTCACCGCTCTTGCATGCCACATTCCACGAGCCAGGGGCCATACCTGCCATGGTCAACAAGCCAGTGCCTATGCCCGCCATGGTCAACGAGCCAGTTCTTGAAGACTCGTCCGTCCCAGAGCCAGTGTCGCAAGCCTCAGCCACTATATCTGCCAAGTTATGCCATGTTGCCAAGTCTGCCACGTCATGCCGTGTTGCCACGCCTGCCATTCCTACCTCGTCATGCCATGTCACCACATCATGCGATGTTGCCACGCCTACCATGTCACACATGCCATGCCTAGTCAAGCGGTCCCGCCTTGCCATGTCACCACGTCGGCCCGCCTTGTCAAGTTAGCACGCCTATCCCATCATGCCAAGTCGCCATGATTCCTGAGCCTGCCACAGCTCCTGCCTCAGAGCCTGCAACGGCTTCGACCCTCCTGAGCCTTCCACAGCAGTTTTCACAACCACAGAGGTCGTTCTCCAGTCACAGCCCATGCTCACGACCATGGAAGTTATTCTCCTGTCACTGCCAGTTTTCACAGCCATGGAGGCCGTTCCCCTGATAATGCCTGTGTCCACTACCATGGAGGTCGTTCCCCTGTCAGTGCCAGTGCACATGACCACGGAGGTCGTTCCCTCGTCACTGTCTGTACTCACAACCATGGAGACCGTTAAGAAGCCACTGCCTGTGCTCACAGCCACTAAGACTGTTCCCTGTCATGGCCAATCCCTGAGACTTCCATGGTTCCACCCTCTGAGCCACTCCCTACTGAACCCTGTCATGCAGAACATCTCGTGTTTTTAAATTCAAAAGGATCTTTTTCTCAATGGCAATACCAGCAGTGATGACAGCCGAGTTGTCAGCAAGATCTTGCGCTCTTCGCTTTCAAATTACGTCACTTAAAGCATGATTGCGTCACTCAAGGCTAGTTAGAAGGCCTTGACTGGGACATATACTAAAGACCACACCCAAAAGAACAAACAAATTAATATGATTAGCTGATAAATGTTGGGGGATTCTATAGAAATTCTGAAGGATTGACCAGGTGGAGCTCGGCTTCAGGCATGCGATTTGTGAAACAGTTGTCACACTTTGCTTGTAAGCATCGAGGAATAAATTCTGACTGGATACATTTTTTTGTTTTTTTCTATACGTTTGTAGATTAATTAGGAGTTTAAAGCAATTGAAAATGCTTAGGCAAAAAGGTCAATGAGAATGAAAGGATGAAAAAATGGCCACTGGCTCCGCCCTGGTCTTCTGCTCCTTCTGGTCCTGTTTCCCTTCATGTTCATGTGTCTTGTTTTCATTGGTATATTGTCTTATTAACTCGTTATCAGTCTTGTCATGTCATTGGTTCATGTTTTTATAATCTAGTTATCTTGTTATTAGTTCAGTTTTCCCACTGGTTTTCATGTTACTCATGTCCATGTTTTTAAGCCCTCATGTTTGCCAAATATTGTGTTGGTGTAACGTTGTCAAGTCTAGTTGTTTGTTTGTTTTGTTTTGGATTCATGTTTTTGTAAATAAACTGCACTTGGGTTCTCACTTCATCATCATCCTCATTCATTCCTGTCTGTAGCCTGACCATGCCTGCTCATTATTGTTAAAAATATCCTGCATGATCACCATCACTTATAGTTTTAATGATCGATCATTGCTGCCACGTACGATACGAGTAGCCGTGCCCATCCCTACTTATTAATATGGTGTCAAAATCATGGTAAATTTATTGTGAGGGAACACAAAACTTGATCAATGTCAGGCCAGAGAACAGGTGGAAAATGATCATATGTTACTAAATTATGACTGTTTTAATGCAAATGTTACTAACATTATCAGTGGACCTGATAATCCTATAAGAATCTTTTTGAGTTAATGAATGTCAGTCCATTATAATGATGACGTTTTTGTGTTCAGATGTTCATCATGAGAGAGCAGGTGGATGTGATCTGCTGTAAATCAGTAGGAACTGATCTGTGCATGCTGGATATTGATGATTTCATCACCGAAATCTCTCAGCTGAAGAAAGAGGTGACGTCACTGAAGACAAAACTGAAAGAGAGAGACGACAGGTTACAGGTTAAACATTCATTTCATCCTTAAAGTTGAGATTGTAAGCTTTCAAGTGATGTGATATGATGAACGGTACAGATGTGATTGTGTTGTGTTTGTCAGGAGCTGGAAAAGGTTTCCTGTCAATCTTCAGTGTGTGTGACTGATGGGACCTCCACAGAATGTCAGGATTCAGTGTGGAGCGGCAGAGATCAGTCCACACCACAGCGACTGCTGGACAAACTCTCTGAACAGAGATCCAGAGACACACAGGACTCACAGCTCACTTTACTCTGTTCTACTGACGGTAATCAGGATGTTCAAACCTCCACAGAGTGTCTGACTTCTGTCTGTAACGCTGGAGAACAGCAGATGCTGCAGATGCCAGTGAAGATTGAAGTGAAGCTGGAGGAGATAAAAGAAGAAATCACAGTAGAGGAACAACAGGGAGATGATGAAGATTATATTTCTTCAGGTATGTTTCTTCCTTTAATAATTTACATGATTTTCATGTCAATTGACTGTCATTTTACAAGTCCCTTCTGTTTTGATTTTTGTTTAAGTGCTCTTTTGTGTTTTAAAAAGGTGCATGTACTCCAGTGTATTTTGCACTGCTTTTTACCAGCTGCGCTGCCCATTTTAAAATGTAGCAGCGGGGGAAAAAAAGAGAAGAAAAATGTATGTGCACTTGCCCTCTAACTTAAGAAAGATAACGCCGCTAAATAAAGAACACTTTTTTTTTTTTATTTTCTGTTGTCCTGTGTGGGTTGGATTTCTAGCCCAGTGGTTCAACTGGTTGTGCCTCGGGACCCATATTTTACAATGGGCACCAAGTGGCGACCCACCATATTAAAGAACTGTATTTAATGGGTCATGAAACACTAAACTACATTTACTGAGATATTAACAGATATATATACTGATGAGCCAAAACATTATGACCACTCACAGGTGAAGCAAATAATGTTGAACATCTCCTTACAAGGCCACATGTCAAGGTCTGGGTAGATTAGATGGTAAGCGAACAATCAGTTCTCAAATAGGCAGGAGTAAAGATCTGTGTGACTTTGACAAAGGCCAAATTGTTATAGCCAGATGACTGGGTCAGAGCATCTCTAATATGGCTAGGCTTGTGGGGTGCTCCCAGTCAGCAGTGTTGAGTACCTACTGACTGTGGTCTGTGGAGGGACAAACCATAAACTGGCAAAAGGGTGTTGGGGTGCCCAAGGCTCAATGATTTGTGAGGACAACAAAGGCTATCCCATCTGGACTGAACTGACGGAAGGTCTACTATGGCACAAGTCACAGAAAGTTTAATGATGGTTAATGGAGGAAAGTGTCACAATACACAGTGTATCACACTCTGCTGCATATGGGTACTCATGATGACCCCTGTCCACTGTCGAAAGGGCCTACAATGGGCATGCGAGCATCAGAACTTGGCCTTGGAGCAGTGGAAGAAGTTCGCCTGGTCCGATGAGTCCAGGTTTCTTTTACATCACCTGGATGGCCGTGTAAGTGTGCACCATTTACCTGGGGAAATGGTGTCACCAGGATGCGCTGTGCTTCAGCTGCGGGGTTACTCAAGCCTGCTTAAATGTAGTGGGAAAAGTGCCTGTCAGTAGAGACATGTTAATTATGTGTGTGAGTGCAGGTAAGATGGATGGAGAGATGGCCTGGGGAAGGTGAGAAGGGGTCAAGGGAACAGGTGGTTGGGGAGGAGGAGTTTAGAGACCTCAGTGTCATTCAGAGGAGAGAAAATAGAGACAGAAGAGATGCATACAGGAGACAGGTGTTTGACAGGGTGTGGTGCTGTGAATGTATTGCTGATGATTGTAACCTTATAAGTAAAAAATGTGGCGAAGATATCGTCTGTCAGTGATGTGTCAGGTGGTGGAGGGGGAGGACAAAGAAGAGTGTTGAATGTTCTAAACAAGCTGGATGGTCTGTGCTGCTGTTGATCTTGGTCTGGTAATAGGAGGTTTTTGCAGCTTCAACGTTATCTGAGAAAGTTGCAAGCAGAAGCTGATACCTACCTAGATCTGCTGGATATTTAGATTTCCGCCATCTCCTCTCAGCTGCCCTTAGGTCAGTCCGATTTTCATGAAGGACGTCAGACAGCCAGGGACTGCGTGGTGTAGTACGTGCTGGCCTAGAGGAGAGAGGACAGATGTTGTCTAGACCAGTTGTTAAATTAGAGCTAAGTGTGTTAGTGGCAGTGTTTACATCAAGAGTGGAAAATACATTTATTGTAGGAAGAGAGGTAGAGGCATCAGTGGAAAGGCAAGAGGGTGAAAGTGAACGGAGGTTACAGAAAAAGGAAACCAAAGGTGGAGTCTGTTTTAATGTAGATGGGAGACAAATTAATGTTGAATTGAACAAAGTAGTGATCAGAGACATGTAACGGAGTAACAAGAATATTTGAGGCAGTACAGTTACTTGTAAAATGAGGTCCAGCTGGTTGCCGGATCTGTGAGTTGATTTTAATGAACCAAATAGCTTTCAGCAGTGTTTGATATAATGGGAAGTGATATTCTAGTACCAAATTAGCAATTTAGCATGATTACTCAAGGATAAGGTGTTGGAGTGATGGCTGCTGTCTAGATTTGTGGATCAAACTTTAAAAAGTGTGTCATTGAACACCGAGTAGTTTTATAAATTGGTAAAATCGGGTTAAGTGATTGTTTTTGCCCAACCAGAAATAATGAGCTTGAGACTCCACTGATAACAAGGCCTTATCCACAGGTGATACCATGGATGGCTCCTATTACTGTGGTTAGATTGATATAGTCTTTTAAAAAAGACACACCTGCATACCTGAGCATGGCTCCAGCTCCATAATCAAGTTTGCAGATGACACCACGGTGGTAGGCTTGATCAGCGGCAATGATAAGCCTACAGGGAAGAGGTACAGCACTTGGCAGTGTGGTGTGCCAACAACAATCTCATACTCAACACCCAGAAGACCAAGGAGCTGATTGTGGACTACCGGCGGACTAGGAAGTGCCACACACACACTCCAATCTACATTGATGGGAACGAGCTTCAAGTTCCTGGGTGTCCACATCTCTGAGGATCTTTCCTGGACCTACAAAACCTCCACTCTGATCCTTTCCTTCACTCTGAAGGAAAGCTCACCTGTCCCCCCACATCCCGCTGAACATTTACTGCTGCACTATTGAAAGTATCCTAACAAACTGCATCACAGTGGTATGGCAACTGCAGTGTCTCAGACCAGAAGGCCCTCCAGAGGGTGGTGAAAATGCCCAATACATCACTGGTGTCCAGCTACCCTCCATCAAATACATTCACCACAAACATAGTGAGAACCATTATCAAAGACACTTCTCACCCCAACCACAGTCTGTTTACTCCTCTCCCATCTGGGAGATGCTATAGGAGTTTTCGCTGTCGCACCAGCAGACTCCGTAACAGTTTCTTTCCCTCAGCTGTCAGCATACTGAACTCTAAACTCAGGCGCTCAACACTACATCCGACTATTTTTTGCACATTCCCTTGCACGTTTCTTTGCACATAACTTCTACCTCCTGATTCCGCTTGTACTCTTATGGTCACCGTGCATATATATATATATATTTATACGTCATTCTGTACAATGCACCTTCAGTTTTATACTTCTTCATTTGCACCTTGTACTGTATTCATAGGCATTTGCATTGAGCTGGTCTCTGCTTCTCTACCTCATAACTTTTCACTCTATAAAAAAAATCCTTATTGTGTGTACTCGGCAGTGTCCCAACTTTCACAGAATATTCAATGCAGGACAAACCCTGAAAATGTCACCTGCCAAAATGGCCAGTAAGAGTGAAAGAAATACCCACTGATTTCTATGGTGGGCGGGTGTTAATTTCAAACCCCGATGACTATAAGCATTAAATGCAGTTATTAGGTGGAATAAACAGTATAAATAAAAACCTCTTGCACAGCAAACATCACAAATTAATACTGGATATTTGTTGTGTTCTGGCATTGAATTAAGGTTCAATATGATTTTTTTTACGTTTCCCCCTCTAGAATTGATTTTTGTCCATTTACTGTGTTTATTGTAGAGCTGATGGAAGTGAAAGAGCAATGTCAAGAACTGAATAAAGTGGAGGAGAAACTTCAGTGTCAGAAACATCATGATTTCACAACTGGAGAAAAATCTTTGAGTTGCTCAGAGCCTAAGAAGGATTTATCACCAGAAAACCAGATTAGAAAAGAAACCAATAATACCGTCACCTGCTCACAATGTAGAAAGAGTTTCACAAATAAAAGCCAGCTTAATAAACACATGAAAATTCATATTGGAGAGAAACCTTACACGTGCCATCAGTGTGGAAAGAGTTTCACTATTAAAGGGCACCTTAATTCACACTCAAGAATTCATACTGGAGAAAAACCTTACAAGTGCTCACACTGTGGAAAGAGTTTCAATGTGTCACAAAACTTGAAAAGACATGAGAGAATTCACACTGGAGAAAAACCTTACAATTGCTCACACTGTGGAAAGAATTTTACTCACTCACATAACCTGAAAACACATGAGAGAATCCATACTGGAGAAAAACCTTACAAGTGCTCACAGTGTGAAAAGAGTTTCCCTCGGTCACAACACCTGAAAACACATGAGAGAATCCATACTGGAGAGAAACCTTACAAGTGCTCACACTGTGGAAAGAGTTTCATTCATTCACATAATCTGAAAACACATGAGAGAATCCATACTGGAGAAAAAACCTTACAAGTGCAAACATAAACATTCGATATGTTAGCGTAGTATGAAATGTCTTCGATGCGGTTGCCATTATTGATTGAGCACATATAAAATCAGTGTTCTTAATGATATCTTTGCCTTACCCAGATTCACTACGGTAAGCCTACAAAATTAATAAGTATTCTTAGCTGTCGGTTCAGATTTGGTGTGAAATCGCAGGCATATGTCAGTCATCCTTGCGTCTTTACGTCATGTCTGTAATCCCAGAAAAGAAGTACAGGTTGTCACGTATAATGGTGGGGGAAGCAATCATGTTCAGTCACAGTTCAGGGCAGCAGTGTGGTTTGACATTTATCTGTTAACTGTTTGGCAAAGATTTATACTTGCTAAAATGTTTGTATATATTTTCTTGTGGGGTTTTTGAAGTTTATATTGCTTTTCATGCTTTTATGAATTGATCATTACTCATGTGTGTTTACATGCTTTTGTGTTAAATAGCCACTAAACTTAAAGTTATTTACATGAAATGTATAAACATCTCAAGTTGTTTATAATGTACCAGTTGTATTGCTCAAAAAATAAACAAAAAATTTGTTTATTGTGTTTGCCTAAAACTATTATATTGCTAATTTCTGAAAATTATTTTAATGTTTAATAAAGAATGTTTCATCCCCATCATTATTGAATCCTCATTTTATGTTCGTTTTCAGTTTTATTGTGTGCATTGCATAGATGTACTATTGTAGTATTACGGTTTACTTGCATTATCGTCTGATGCTGTACAATAGTATATAAAAACTCTTCCACTGAACTTGAATCAGACATAATGAACTTCACCTCTTTCACTTCATTGATAAGTGTAGTACAAAACAAACATTAATAGTAAATATAACACTTGAAAAAGTAGGAGGTTACCCCAAGTGACTCAACCCTCCCTAGCAACCGGGCCAATACCGGGCCAATTTGGTTGCTTAGGAGATCTGGCTGGAGTCACTCAGCACGCCCTGGAATTCGTAGTGAACTAGCGAACTCTAGGGGTGGTAGCCTGCGTCTTTACCACTGAGCTACCCAGGCCATCATTTTAGGAGTAATTAGCTGGTAGCCCTACTGTCATGAAAACTTATTAGGCTCGGTAGCCAGCAGCTAGCAATCCAGTTCATTTTTGTTATATAGCGAACAGGAGAGCACCGACAATGCAGTACAACAGCTGTCGACTGAACACGACAACTCAGACTTCAACACCACTGCTGTTTATTTACAGTAAGTACTATTTAGTTAAAGGGTTTTTCATGATGCATAGCGCTGTCACAGGAAATACATTTTTCTTCTTTTGGTGATGTTTATTGCCGGTGGGCAATCCAGTTTATGGTGCATCCAGTGAGTGGCAGTTCTGCGAACAGAAAAGTCTTGTTAATGAGAGAGGTCAACGGAGAATGGCCTAACTGGTTTTAGCGGACAGAAACTCAGATAACCACTCTGTTCAATTATAGTGGGCAGAATAACTTCTCAGAAAGCACAACACATTGAACCTTGAGGCGGATGGTCTACATCAGCAGAAGACCACGTTGGCAGTTTATTAGGACCATAGTTTTCCTACAATAGTATGAAAAATGCTAATACAAAAAAAGTGATTTGTAAATTATATTCACACTTTGCTTTATTGAAAGCACCAAAACTACGCATAATATGTTTTACCTTGTAAATTGTTTTGTTTTGTAAATGTACAGTAACTTCAAATCAAATGATTGCAACCAAGACAAAAAAGTTGAGGCGGGCAATTTTTGACATGTTGAAATAAGGCAATGTGAATCAGGAGATGTGACTTTAGTAAACCTTTTAACTTTAGTAAACCTTTGTTAGTCTACACCACTCATCGCTGCATCCACAGATGCAAGTTAAGACTTTACTATGCAAAGGAGAAGCCGTACATCATCACTGTCCAGAAGCGCTGCCGACTTCTCTGGGCTCAGTCTCCTCTTAGATGTAAAATAGAACAGTGGAACTGTGTTTTTGGTCCAAAGAGTCCACATTTAAAGACGTTTTTGAAAAACAAAGCCATCGTGTTTTCCAGGCCAAAGAGGAAAAGGACTATGCAAGCTGTTATTATCATCAGGTCCAAAAGCCAGTGTCTGTATGGGCTAGGGGTGTGTCAATACCCATGGTATGGTAAATTGCAGAACACCATGAATGCAGACAGATATGTAAAATTTTTGGAGCAACATATACTGCCATCAGCACCGTCTTTTCCAGAGACGTCCCTGCATTTTCCAACAGGACGATTTGAAACCACATACTGCCCGGATTTCAAGTGCATGGCTGTGTAAGCACAGAGTGCAGGTGACTTGTTTCCAATTGAGAATGTGTGGCGCATTATTAAGCACACCATCCGGCAACTAAGACCCCATACAATTGTGTGGCTGAAGACCTGCATAATGGATGAATAGGGGAAAATTCAACTTTCTAAATTTAACAGACTTGTGTCTTCAGTGCCCAAATGCTTAATACATGTTATTAGAAGAAATGGTGATGTGACACAGTGGTAAACACTTGACCATCCCAATTATTTTGGAGCGTGTTGCAATCATCTGATTTGCAATTACTTTACATTGAAATTTGTTTTAAAATTCACAGAGTAAATCATACAATGTGTAGTTGTAGAGTTTTCAATATAGCAAAGGGTGATTATAATTTACAAATGACTATTTATTTTCTTTTTTCTTTTTTTATTAGCATTTTTCATTCTGTCCCAACTTTTGAAATCATGGAAATTGTCAGGGATGCCTAAACTTTTGCATACGCCTGTATGACCTCACTGTCCTATACAGGAATGATGATTGAGCGTTTGAAGCAGCATGGGACTTCACACTGCTCCAGTGATCTATTGAAGATCAGTGTGAAGATGGGGGCCAGCTGGTTAGCACAAGATTTAAGACAAGCAGGTGAAACGACTGTGCCCTGTGCTTTTTAATATGGAATTAAAAAATAGGTAGGAAATGAGAGAGTAATTTGTGGCAAAAGAAGGGATGACACAGTAAGATCTCGACTCTGTATCGGACACACTGCATTGAACCAGTCACTATTTAAGATAGGACAGCATAATAAAGGACTGTGCAATAATTGTGGATTACCGAAAATAGGTTAGTCAGAGCCGTAGCCTAGAGGGCTGCGCTCATTACATGTGGTGCTGATGCACCCCAGTTTAAGTCCCGGTTTGTGAGGTCCTTTCCCACTCTTCTCCCTCTCATTTTCTATCACCTCTCAACTTTCTCTATCACAGTGAAAAGCCAAAACCCATAAAAAAGAATGCATAGATTTCAGATAGGTGTTTTTCCCCCATTGCTTACCATATTTTTATTTCCTTCTTCATCAATGCCTCACACTTCATAATAGTTGGTGGCTGAAATGCACGTAAGCTGGTTTGCCAACTGCTAATAAATCCAAAGAAGAAGCCCTGTACAGGCTTATATCAGGTATGACCAGTAATCACCAGGATTTAATCTACAAAATACTATAATTACACTCAAGGATAAGGAAACAAGGCACTGAGATCATCCCGCTCATACAGGCATTATGGGTAATGAAAGAGTGCACAAACTAGCCAAACAAGCTGTTAAAAAAGAAAATATAGACACAAATATTAGTCCCAAAATCAGAAGCAACGAGCATTAAAGAGGGGCAGCAGCAGTGGGATCAGGACTGTGGCAGCGGGGGCGTGGTCAAGCGCCCGTCCGGGAGAGAAAAGCGGTAAGGGCGCTCACACCTGAGCTAAAATGATGACTAACACCTGTCTCTAATTTCAGTAACATGAGGAGAGCGGCATAAAAGGGCAGCAGTGACGGAGCATGGGAGCGACAACCCGTCCAAGAAAAAACCCAGAACCAGAGAGTGTAATAGAAAAATAAAAGCTTACCCCTTAAGCAGAGACTTGTTTCCGTCCCTTCCTTTGGGCGCGTGTCACATTGGTGCAGAAATCCGGGACATTTTTTTTTTTGGTTATGGAACAAGGTCGCCCCATAGAGTCCTCCCAGCTGGCGGAAATCCTCCAGTCCCTCGCCACTCTCCATCAAGGCCACCAACAATCCCTGCTTGAGCTCCGCCAGGATCAAGATCGGCGGTTCTTCGAGATCATGCGGGCTCAGGCAGAGGACCGACTTGCTATCCGGAGCCTCCTCAGCCAGGAGGCTGGGTCGGCCCCAGCCGCGACCCCGGACATTCGCGCTACGCTGCCCCGCCCACGTTACAGAAGATGGGGGTAGCAGATGATCCTGAGGCCTTCCTCGACCTGTTTGAGAAGGCGGCTGACATCTGGGGCTGGCTGCCCGAACAGTGGGCAGCCCGTCTAATTCCTCTCCTGTCCGGGAAGCACAACTTCGCGGCACAACAACTGCCGGCGACTAACCTCCTGGCTTACTCTGACCTAAAGAGGGCCATTCTGCAACGGGTTGGTCGGAGCCCGGAGGAGAATCGCCAGCTCTTCCGGAGCATGAAGCTTGAGAAGTCCGACCGCCCGTTTGCATTTGCTCAACGGCTCCGGGACGCCTGTCGGCGGTGGCTGCTCGCGGGGGACCGCGACGTCGAGGGAGTCATCGATCAGGTGGTACTGGAGCAATTCGCACAACGACTGCCCAGGAGAACGGCGGAATGGGTCCAGTGCCACCGCCCGGCGTCGCTGGAGGCAGCTGTCCAGCTCGCGGAGGACCACTTGGCGGCGATACCGAGGGCGGATGAGCCCTCCCCCTCTCTCTCTCTCTCCCCTTCCCCTGTGTCTTCCCCTGCCTCTCCCCCCCTGCTCCCTCTCGCTCTGCTCTCTCCCCAGGGCCTGTTCCTGCCCCCCGCAGGCATGGAGGATACACCAGGCCAGCTTCCCGGCCGTGGGAGAACCCACCTAACCCTTCTCCGTCCTTCAGCCGCTCTCCTCCTCAGGTGGTAGCGCCCGCCAGCACGGGTGCGGCCGTGGCGCCTGGGCCGGTCTGCTGGAAGTCGCGGAGACCCGGACCACTTCGGGATCAGTGTCCGCTGATGGAGGTGGGGGCGGTGGTGCGGGTCTCCGATGTCCGCAGGCTGCCCCGGTCGGGCTGGTGCGTACCGGGTCCCGGTAAGGATCCAGGGGGTACATACCAAGCATTGATGGATACCGGCTGTAATCAGACCACCATCCACCAACGCTTGGTTCGACCCGGGCTTTGGGCACAGCTAAGCGGGTGAGGGTGAGGTGTGTGCATGGGGATATTCACAAGTACCCCTTGGTGACTTTAGCGATCAAATTCGGGGAGCACAACATAGTGTGGAGGCAGCGGTTAGTTCCGCCTCACCCATCCGCTAATCTTGGGTACTGATTGGCCGAATTTTAGAAGTGTATTAGAGGGAGTTTGTGCGGATGGGTCCTGCATGAAAGTGAAGAGGTGTGTGATGTCGCGATGCTTTGGCGGGGAGGCGGGCCGGGGCCGTCCTCGGCTGCTCCAGTGGCGAGGGAAGGGGCGAGGGGTCACCCCTCCTCTCAGGGAGTTCCCTGAGGGGACTTTCCCTTGGAGCTGTCGCGGGATGAAACCCTTAAGCACGCTTTTGACCAAGTGAGAGTAATCGATGGTCAACAACTCCGGCCGGGTATCGCCATCTCATATCCGTATTTTTCAGTTATTAAAGATCGGTTGTACAGAGTGACGCAGGACGCTCAAACAAAGGAGGAGCTGACACAATTGTTGATTCCACGGAGCCGCCGGGAAATGGTTTTCCAGGCGGCTCACTATAATCCTATGGCCGGTCACCTAGGGGAACGGAAAACACTTTTTCATCTAATAGCCCGTTTCTATTGGCCGGGCATTGGCGGCGACGTCCGTGAATGTCAGCTGGTAAACCCACCGGCCACCCCAAAAGCGCCTTTGCGCCCCCTTCCATTGATCGAGGTTCCCTTCGAGAGAATTGGAATGGACCTCGTCGGGCCATTACAACGTACGTCACGCGGACATCGCTTTGTGTTAGTCCTGGTGGATTACGCAACGCGGTATCCGGAAGCAGTGCCTCTGAGCAACATCTCAGCACGTAGTGTTGCCGGGGCACTCTTCAAGATAATCTCCCGGGTGGGGGTTCGAAAGAAATCCTCACCGACCAAGGCACTACTTTTATGTCACGAACACTTCGCGAACTTTACGAACTATTGGGCATTAAGTCGATTCGCACTAGCGTGTACCATCCGCAGACGGATGGACTGGTGGAACGATTTAATAAAACACTCAAAAATATGATTCAGTAAATTGCGTACGCGAAGACGCTAGGAATTGGGATAAGTGGCTGGACCCCTGTTATTCGCGAGTACGAGAGGTTCCGCAAGCCTCCACGGGATTTTCCCCGTTTGAGCTGCTGTACGGGCGACGCCCACGCGGGTCCTCGACGTCATCCGTGAAGCTTGGGAGGAGGGACCTTCTAATGCTAAAAATGAAATTCAATACGTTCTTGATCTTCGAGCAAAACTCCACACACTGGGGCAATTAACACAGGAGAATTTGCTCCGGGCTCAAGAACGCCAGCGCCGGCTGTATGACAGGGATGCTCAGCTACGAGAATTTGCACCGGAGATAAAGTACTTGTACTACTCCCAACATCGAGCTCGAAATTACTCGCCAAGTGGCAAGGACCCTTTGTGGTCACACGACGAGTTGGGGATCTCGATTATGAGGTTAAACGTACCGATAGAGGGGCGCGTCAAATATATCACCTCAACCTCCTGAAATTGTGGAGGGAAGAGGCAGCCTCTGTGACGTTGGCAACGGTAGTTCCGAGAGGGCGGAGCTCGGTCCGGAGGTAAACAAAGCCCGCAATCCTAACGCCCCGGTTCCTTGTGGAGACCACCTCTCCCCACGCCAACTCACAGAGGTTTCCGAACTACAAAAGGAGTTTGCAGACGTGTTCTCTCCCCTACCGGGCCGCACAGACATCATACAACACCACATCGAGACCGAGCCAGGCATAGTGGTACATTGCCGCCCCTATCGCTTGCCCGAACACAAAAAGAAAATAGTTCGGGAAGAATTGGACGCGATGCTTGACATGGGATTAATAGAAGAATCTCACAGCGATTGGTCCAGCCCGGTCGTCCTTGTTCCCAAGAGCGACGGGTCTGTATGTTTCTGTGTGGATTATAGAAAAGTCAACGCGGTGTCTAAATTTGACGCATACCCAATGCCCCGTGTTGATGAACTGCTCGATCGGTTAGGTACTGCTCGGTTTTATTCGACCTTGGATCTAACGATGGGATATTGGCAGATCCCCTTGACACCAATATCCAGTGAAAAAACGGCCTTCACCACGCCGTTCGGATTACACCAATTCGTGACGCTTCCTTTCGGTTTGTTCGGGGCACCAGCCACGTTTCAGCGCCTCATGGATAGGATCCTCAGACCGCATACTGCTTACGCCGCTGCCTATCTAGATGATATCATCATTTATAGCAATGATTGGCAGCGGCACTTACAACATTTGAGGGCCGTCCTGAGATCGCTGCGGCGGCGGGGCTCACGGCAAACCCGAAAAAGTCGCGCGGTTGGGCGTGTGGAGGTACGGTATCTGGGGTTCCACTTGGGTCATGGCCAGGTGCGTCCCCAAATTGACAAGACCACGGCGATTGCGACTTGCCCTAGACCCAAGACCAAAAAGGGGGTGAGGCAGTTCCTGGGGCTGGCTGGCTATTACAGACGGTTTGTACCTAATTATTCGGATGTCACCAGCCCGCTGACTGACCTTACTAAAAGGGGGCTCCAGATCCGGTCCAATGGTCGGAGCAGTGCCAAAAGCGTTTACACAGATTAAAGCTGCACTTTGTGGGGGCCGCTTTTGCATGCACCTGACTTCTCTCTCCCTTTTGTTTTGCAGACGGACGCTTCAGACAGAGGGTTGGGGGCGTACTCTGCAGGTGGTGGAGGGAGAGGAGCCCGGTGCTGTACATTAGCCGGAAGCTCTCCTTGAGGGAGACTAAGTACAGCACCGTAGAGAAGGAATGTCTGGCCATCAAGTGGGCGGTCCTCACCCTCCGATACTACCTGCTGGGGCGGGCCTTCACCCTCTGCTCGGATCATGCCCCACTGCAGTGGCTCCACCGCATGAAAGATACTAACGCCCGGATCACCCGTTGGTATCTGGCCCTCCAGCCTTTTAAGTTCAAGGTGGTCCACAGACCGGGGTGCAGATGGCTGCCGCTGACTTCCTCTCCAGAAATGGGGGGGAGTGGTAGGCAGGCCGGATGACGCCCCGGCCTGAGTCGGGCGGTGGGGGTATGTGGCAGCGGGGGCGTGGTCAAGCGCCCGTCTGGGAGAGAAAAGCGGTAAGGGCGCTCACACCTGAGCTAAAATGATGACTAACACCTGTCTCTAATTTCAGTAACATGAGGAGAGCGGCATAAAAGGGCAGCAGTGACGGAGCATGGGAGCGACAACCCGTCCAAGAAAAAACCCAGAACCAGAGAGTGTAATAGAAAAATAAAAGCTTACCCCTTAAGCAGAGACTTGTTTCCGTCCCTTCCTTTGGGCGCGTGTCACAAGGACATAAGAGGAAGACATTTATATTCCATTCAAAATAGAGTTGATATTGTGAAAAGGAGGGGAGAAAACAGAAAAGAGGAAACAATCAAGACTAGGTTAAGAATAGGACACAGTAATCTGAATAGTACTCTTCACATTATAGGAAAATATCCAACCGGCTTTTGTGATGATCTCAGGAATCAGAAAATGTAGAGCATGTGCTTGTCAATTGCAGGACATATGAAGCAGAAAGAAATGGCATGATGGAAGAAATGGAAAGATTTGGAATATCAGGAACAGGAGTAAAGAGTATTCTGGAGTATTGTGGTGGGAATGGACAAGGTAGAAGATGCTTGATCACCTTCCTAATAAGAACAGGATCAATGGGTAGAATATGACATACTGGACAATTCACCCTTCGCTGACAGTTTGATTGACAGGCGATCTGACCAATCATAATACTGATTATTGTGTAGCACAATCCTTGTTTTAACCAGAGAAATGTATTGTTAAAAGCCTAACATTACTAGGATAGCTACCAGTTAGCCAAACATTAGCAAGCCTAAAGCAGTTTTGCCTGACATTTCTGCCCTCTGTCCTGTACTGTATGAATTTCCTTTTAAGATACTTAAGACGTAATTTATGATGACTAAGTCCATTCCTCTGTCATTAAACTCCATAACAGCAATGCAATATTTTTATTTTACACATATGACATTACAAATGACAATCACAATAGTTGTCATATACCCTTCTAAGCTTATTATTTTGGAAATATGAAATGTAAATATCATATTTACAGAGTGTGATCTACAAGGCGTTTCCATGGATATTACAGGACAGATGGAAACAGAATCATTAATGAAGGATACCACTACAGAAGAGAGCACCTTGGCACTGAAATGGGTGTCATGTTTTTTGTTACAGTGATCCCTCTAACTCCACATGGCTAGTAGGAAATACTCAAAAAAGAGCCAGTCTAGTTCATTTCTGCATCAAAGTGAATGCACTCCAGATGGTAGTCATTGTCACACTTCACAAAAAAGACACACAATAGCATCCCGGTTATCCCCATCTGTCCTATAATTGGTAATAGTACTCCCGATTACATTTGAGACTGTAGGTGACACCACTGTGCTTCTGGAGGTATTGACAACCCGTGTAGTGGTATTGGTCTGGGCACTTTATTTCTAGAAGTCCATAGCTATTGTCGTAGCCGCTCTGAAGGACTTTCCTGTCGGGAGATGTACCTAAATGGCTTGGCGTTGGGATTGATGACAAAGCCACACCTGTAGACTCTGTGTATTGGGCTGCAGCAACTGGCTCAAGCTCCAGGCCTCTCTTCATTGCTTTGGTTTGCAGTGTCTTCTTCCTCGGCATGCTGGTGGCAAGCTGCTCATGGTCTGCTTTCCTGGAGTATACTCTCTGTCAAATTGGAATAGATCTTGAACAAGTTGAAATAGAAGAAAATGCTAGATGGAAACTTAAATCTGCTGATTGGGATAAGTTCCAAGAAATAAGTGAGTCAAGAATGTTAGCAATAGACATTTCAGTAGAAGATGTTGATGAATTGAATAAGTGTATAAGTGATGTTATTTACAAAACAGTGACTGAAGTAATTGGGTGAAGTAGAGGGAAAAGGAGAAAGAAGGCTGTACCGTGGAGGACAGAGGAGTGCAATGAAGTTATCAACAACAAATAAATGAATAGAGCGCTTAAGAACGTGAGGAAATCTTTTTCATTTGCTGATTTTATTGAATATAAAAGAGCGCAAGCAATTGTGCGGAGGGGGGAGCCAGGTCGTGATTCCACAAACCCAGCCCCTTATCAGGCTAATCAAGCCTCTGAGAGGGATAAAGGCCGACTGCGGACGGTGTTGCGACAGAAAGAGAGAGAGAGAGCGTTTACAGGCAGCTGTCCGTCATATATGTGTGTTTGTGTCTTTTGGTTCAGTTTTATATTAAAACTATTATTTATATCATCAAGCCAGTTCTCACCTCCTCTCCGGATTTTGGCACCAGTGTAAAGGGATTAATGGAAAGGAGGAGGCGAGAACTGTCTTGACGATATAAATAATTGTTCCTCCGCCCTGTCGCACAGACATTAATGAAATGTAGGGAATGATAACAAAGATGGGAGGGATCCAACCCCAGTAGAGAGATACCTGCTCTAATTAGTGAAGGAAAACCAGTTCAATATAATTTACATTTATGTATTTGGCAGACGTTTTTATCCAAAGCGACTTACAGTGCACTTATTACAGGGACAATCCCCCCCGGAGCAACCTGGATTAAGTGCCTTAATCAAGGACACAATGGTGGTGGCCATGGGGATCCCACTACACCACCACCACTACTAGATTAAGGATTTTTTTAATTGATAGAACCATTCAAGTAAAGGTGCACACATAATACTCAAGGATATATGCAATCGAAAAATGGTTCCCCCCCAAGGTGGTGTTTGCAGCCCTATATTGTTCAACATTATGATAAATGATATTTGTAATAGTGTTGGGCCTGGGATTGGAAAATTGTTATATGCAGATGATGGTGCTTTATGGAAGAGGGGTAGAAATGTAGCGTATGTAGAAGAAAGCATGCAGAATGCTGTTAAAGAAGTAGAAATGTGGGCCAATAATTGGGGATTTTGATTATCAGTGGAAAAAAACGAAAGTAATGTGTTTTTCAAAAAGGAGGAAAACCCCATCTATCAAATTAAAGTTATATGATCAAGAACTGAAACAAGAGTCTGTTATCGGATTTATAGGTATTTGGATGGATTCAAAAATAACATATGCAACACGCATCCAAAAGATAATAGATGCGAGAGAGGAATGAGTATTTTGAGGTGTTTGGCAAGTATAGATTGGGGTGCTGACCGGCTGTCTCTGAAAGAATATACTGTGCACTCATAAGGTCTCCAGTAGATTATGGGAGTAAGATTTATGGAACAGCCTCAGCATCTCTGCATGATAAAGTAAATGTAATACAAAATCAAGCATTAAGAATATGCTGTGGAGCATTTAAAACATCACCTGTGTCAGCTCTACAGGTTGAAATGGCAACTGAGTTTTGTAGGATAAACTGACATTGGTATATTGGGCATCTGTAAAAGGGCATTCAGAAGTACATCCAGTTAAAAGAGTATTTGAAAATTGCTGGGAACATGAATATGTAAATCTGAATAACTTTGGATGGAAAGCAAATAAAGACGCTCATCAAATTGGAATTGGAGATTTACACCTTGTCCGCCGGATTTTCAAGGGACAGCGAGAGCTCATCTGGGCGAGGGCCCCTATCTCGGTGCGAACCCATTCCAGGGCGCCATACCCTTCACAAAGAAAAGAGAACTCTTCCCGGGGCTCCTGCCAGCTTCTCCAGGTTCGGTCGCGTTACCGCACTGGACTGTGCTGTTTGCCCTACTGTAGTGTCGCCAGCAACACCCACATGGCTATTCCCAATGCCTGTAGTTGACCTTCAACTTCTAGTGAGTATACATGATAAAAATAGACAAGAACCTAAAGAAACAATAGTACATAAATGTTTGGATCAGAAATATGCATCAGTGTTTCAGCTATATACAGATGGGTCTAAAGACCCTGAAACAGGACATACAGCATCAGCAGTGTACGTACCAAGGTTCAGGTACAAAATAGCAACAAGAACATCGAATCAAGTATCAGTATATACAACAGAAATGCTTGCAATTGCTCTTCAGTGGGTGGAAAATGTAAAAATACCCGAAGTGATCTGTGGCAGGGCGGAGGGCAGAGGGCATGGCCGGGTCGTGATCCTACACACCCGGTCCCGTATTAGGCTAATCAAGCCTTTGAGAGGGATAAGGGTTGACTGCAGAGGATCGTGCAGGAGAGAGAGATCCTTTACGGACACGTCCGGCATGTGTGTGTTTGTCTTTTAAGTTTATCATTAAAACTATTATTTATATTGTCAAGCCGGTTCTCGCCTCCTCCTTTCCATTGATCTCTTTACACTGGGAAGGAGGAGGGATACGCCGTAGTAGAGTTCTAGCCACTACCGTCCACCCCAATGGAGCTGCCGCGGCCATCTGCCGGAGGACGAGGAGCCCAGCCGCCTGGAAGAGGATGATGGCCGCCGACCGCGAGGGAAGAAGGAGCTCCTAACCGACCGCCTGGAGCGGGAGAACCGCTGCCAGGGGCGGGGTAGACCCCTTCTGTTCCCCCGAGAACGCGGCAGGGCGTTCCGTCCGCCAGGGGCTGGAGGTCTGCCTCTGATCTGCCTGGAGAGGCTTGGTTGTCGTCCGATAGAGGGTTGAGGAGTGGCCGAGGAACAAGCTGCGGCGTATCGGAGAACTGTTTATTTTTTTTTCATCTGTCTCTCTCACTGCCACTCTGCGTTGTCCTTTTCCCTCTCTTTTAAATTTTACAGTGTTTTTTGGGGGGGTACTACACTGTTACAGGAAGTACCCCCCCAGTTTAATTATTCATGATCGTGATCTTACACACCCGGTCCCGTATTAGGCTAATCAAGCCTTCGAGAGGGATAAGGGTCGACTGCAGAGGATCGTGCGGGAGAGAGAGATCGTTTATGGACATGTCCGTCATATGTGTGTGTTTGCCTTTTAAGTTTATCATTAAAACTATTATTTATATTGTCAAGCCGGTTCTCGCCTCCTCCTTTCCATCGACTCCCTTTACATGGCCATATGTTCCGACTCTTTTGCAGCATTATTAAGTCTAAAGAATGGGAAATCATCAACTAGGCAAGACACTTTATCAGATATTTTACAAAGTTCGTTCAGAATACATCAAACAAGAACCCGGGTACCCTCTCATATTGGGGTAGAAGGAAATTAAGTGGTGGATCAAGTAGCAAAACAAGCATTAAAACACTCAGACATGGAGTTGAATGTTCCAGTGAGTAAATTGGAACATTAAATGGTTAATTAAAGGAGCTGTAATGGATATGTGGCAAAGAAAATGGGACAGTGAAAATAAAGGACGACATCTGTATAATATTCAGAGAATATTTGCGAGTGAGTGGAGAAGTTTTGGGAATAGAAGGGAAGACTGCATGATATCACGTCTCAGGATTGGGCATTCTGCTATTATCCAGTCAATACATGTGATTTGAAAACATGAATCTGGATGTTGCGTCAGATGTGATCTTTCTGAAACAGTCGAGCATGATTTAATAAAGTGTAAAGTTATGACAATGAAAGACTACAATTTATAGAAGCACTTAGAGATATAGGGGTTAATCAGCTTTCACTGCAGAATTTGTTAAACACAGATACAACTGTAAGACTGTTCAACATTTTATTTAAGTATCTCAAAGACACAGAGTTAATGGACAGGATTTAAGATGTACATGCAGTTTTTTGTTTCCTTTATATATTATATTGTATTATATATTCCCTCTACGGCAATGCTCCACACGCCATCACAGTAGGTGGCGGAATATGCATCAAAAGCTTGTTTGCCAACTGCCATAAAACGTCAGAGAAGAAGAAGGAGACGGAAAAGCGATATTAAACACAAGAAGAGAAAATTTTGTCTGTAAGTGTTTGCATGTGTTTATTTTCATTTGTGAGTTGGTTGTTTTTGTCTCTTTGACGTTTTAATGATCGTAATAGAAGATTATTATCGTCGTTTGTGGCGGTTTTGTGACGGACTCTTTAAAATATTCAGTTTCAGGAGAAACAAACAAAAAACTTCGGAGCCCCTTCAGGGGGAATTTGTTTTCTGAAATAGTTTTACTGTCTCTCGCTATAAATTTACCATGATTTTACTACAGTAACTATATTTAATAATATCCGTAGTGAAACTATAGTAGTACAGGAAAACGGATAATGTGGTTTAAAACATAATATAGTGATTATTCTGGTTTTACTACAATAACTGTAGTTTAACTGTGATTACTGAGGTAGTTTAATCATTGTATTTGTAATAAAACCAAAGTAATCACAAGATTAACCATGAATAATCTATATTAAAACATGGTTTTGGTCCCAAAAGAAACTAAAACAAACATGTCCCACCTCAGTCATGTTTACTACAATATTACTATAGTAAAACCATGTTTCAGAGCAAAAACATCACACTGTCATGGTAACTACTATAGTAAAGCCATGATTTTATATTGTATGTTTGTTTTAGGCTTCAGTGTGTTTTTATATGACTATAGATTTATCATGGTTAATCTTGTGATTATTATGGTTTTACTTCAAATACCATGATTAAACTACTACAGTAACCACATTTAAACTATGATATTTGTGGTCAAACAATAATAACACAACATTAACCACAGTTTATTTGTCCTGTGTTACTATAGTTTCATTACGAATATCATGGTTAAAATATGGATACTGTAGTAAAATCATGGTAAATGTATTATGGTGGAATGTAACGCCCATGGAGGCTTCACACACAACTCGCCACATGCCCCACCAAGAGCGAGAACCACATTATAGCGACCACGAGGAGGTTTTTCCCATTTGGCTCTACCCTCCCTAGCAACCGGGCCAATACTCGCTGAGCTAACCAGGCCACCCGAAAAATGTTTTAATGCAAAAAAAGTTACTAACTTTATCAGTGGCGATGATGGAAGATAATTAAACTATATAAAAAAAAAATGAATGAACCCTTTAACATAATTCAGGGCTCCAGATTAACTTTTTGCCTTGGTTGTACTGGTGCGCCTAACTTTTTTATTTAGGTGCACCAGCACAAAATTTAGGTGCACCCAAATTTTTCCTCGGTTTGCGTCGCCTTTAACGGCACAATTTCAAGGTCACCTTTTTATCCAACTATTCTTTATTTTCTCAGTGTTCATTTCTAGAATTTGTTGACTATGTGTAATAATAATGTCAAATATTCTTTGATAACATTTATTTTTTAAAAAAGCAGTCTTCCAAGTACCTTTGCATAATCATATCGGTGCAAAATCAGTGCACAATCCACATAGAAAGGGTCTGTTTTCATTCCAGCACAAAATGAACTATATCTGCCACCATATCGGTAATCTGAATTTCCCCCCTCTAAAATCGATATTGAATCGGTCTCAAAAATCCCATATCGGTCTGGGTCTACTAGAAAGCGAGAGACCTTTCTCCTCCCACACCACCTCTTTGGCAGTAGTTCTATACTGTAAATTAGGGCTGGCCGATTTTTCTGATTAATTAGGATTTGTGTTTTGACACCATTTTTTTTTAATCGACAAATCAAGATTTTGCATAAATACATAAACGTTATTGTTAGATGCATTTTAAATCCACCAAAGGTTGATTAATAAGAAGATAAAAATAATTCATAGCGCTTGTCTTAATTCCACTCCTGATCTGATCAGCTGCACGTGTGTGGCGTGCTCCAATTGAACGTGACTGGTTAACAACATGAAGAATGATATAAAAGACAGTGGCAATATTTCCAGTTGTATACAGTGTGATTGTAGCTCAACTTCGTCCACGATGATTCGGATAGATCGCTAATTATTGCTTTGTTCTGTGACATGTTTTAAGTGTAGTGTATCTATTGACAAAATATGACAAGCCAATATTTTGACAACGTTGCGAGTTGAGTTGTAATGATAAATTATTTAGATTTGCTTCACTGCTCCGCATGAACCGTCTCTGAGTCGGATGCCATCTCTGACGAAGGACCAGGACTTGGCATCTTACCAGGGACTGGGGAGACTGGCTGAAGTAGCTCTGGGCTGTTGTCGGAGCATTGACCGGGTAGAGTGTAGGGAGGAATAGGCCTACTTTTCTTACAGAAAAAATTCTCTATGGGTCTATTTCTTTTCATTATTCGACTTCTGCGTTTTTTTTTTTTTTTTTTGCTGATGCTGATTGCCGAAACTGATTCTCTTTTGCTCCGTTCGCAATTTCAATCACACAGCACGGAGCCTACATGAATATCTGGACCACAGCCAATCAGAGGCAAAGACCCGCCCCATCTCTGTCGCTGATTGGTTTAGACCACAATATGATCCAACTATGAGTGAGTTCTGTCTAGGAGAACAAACGCTTAGTTTGCGAGAAAAAAAAAAAAAGTTCGCTGAGAAGCAGCGGATGCGTGCGAGGACGTTAGGTGCACCGGTGCGACCAAGGAAAAAAATTAGTCGCACCCTTACAAATTTTGGTCGCATGTGCGACCAAATTGGTCACACTCTAGAGCCCTGTAATTGAAAAATGTATTTTAAGTTCCAATGTATAAAAATATAAAAATGTTTTCATGCAAAAAAACGTTACTAACTTCATCAGTGGCGATGATGGAAGATAATAAATCTATATAAAAAAAAAAATGAATGAACCCTTTAACATAATTGAAAAATTTATTTTAAGTTCCAATGTATAAAAATATAGAGTTTGTCAATAATCTAGTTTCTGTCCACTTTTTGCTGTTTTCTTATTGACAAAGTGAAAATGCGTAACAAAAATGTGCTAAGTTTGCCGTCTTCTGCCTTTTTCCATTCCAGTGGCCTTTTATTGATAAAAATGGTGTGCGTGATGACATCATGCCTTAAAAACACTTAAAATAAGTCAGTTATGTTTTGGTTTACGGAAAAGAAATCTGCCCTTAAACCGTTTCCGGCTTAAGCTATTAATGAAACGTTGATGCGCTTTAAAATCAGGGTTTAAATATATGCTACATTTCTGATATTCAATGGGCTATTTTAAACAAACATCTTATCTAAAGCATTGCATCACAACTGCATAATGTCCCGCATATTTCTCCAGTAACTTTTAACGACCAACTGAACTTGATTGTCATCTAAAATTAATTTTAGCGTCATAATGAAATTTACATTATCTGGAGAAGCTCAGCAAACGCAATCCATCTGCTAACATTTTAAAGCCCTACACTCTTTGTTGCAAATAAATCCTTGGAAATATAATTAATGGCATCAACCAAACAACCATTTTTGATATATAATAAAAATAAATTTAGCAATGGTTACAATGTCTTTAATAAATTCAAATATACAATCTGTATTTACATTAGTGCAACACAAGAGTACTAGAGAAAAAAACAGCTCCCAAAGTCACCGCAATGTAACAATAAAACCGAAAATGATTTTTCCCAAACGCATCCACACTCCATTTGTGGGATTTGTATTTTCTTTGATGTGAATTTTCTGTGATGGACACTTTAAAATATTCAGTTTCAGGAGAAACAAGCAGAAATGTGAGAATATCATGTTTAATTTCTTATAAATGAGCTCGTTAAATTCATCGTCTGATTTTAAATGAGTTCAATGAAGGTGAGTATATGTGAAAAATGAAACCAAACTCCAAGCACACATTTATATTTATAGGCTATCAACAAAGTTATTTAACAGAGCTGTTTATAATCCTATAATAATGTTTTTGAGTTAATGAATGTCAGTTTATTATAATGATGATGTTTTTGTGTTCAGATGTTCATCATGAGAGAGCAGGTGGATGTGATCTGCTGTAAATCAGTAGGAACTGATCTGTCCATGCTGGATATTGATGATTTCATCACAGAAATCTCTCATCTGAAGAAAGAGGTGACGTCACTGAAGACAAAGCTGATGGAGAGAGACGACAGGTTACAGGTTAAACATTCATTTCATCCTTAAAGTTGAGATTGTAAGCTTTCAAATGATGTGATATGATGAACAGTACAGATGTGATTGTGTTGTGTTTGTCAGGAGCTGGAAAAGGTTTCCTGTCAATCTTCAGTGTGTGTGACTGATGGGACCTCCACAGAATGTCAGGATTCAGTGTGGAGCGGCAGAGATCAGTCCACACCACAGCGACTGCTGGACAAACTCTCTGAACAGAGATCCAGAGACACACAGGACTCACAGCTCACTTTACTCTGTTCTACTGACGGTAATCAGGGTGATCAAACCTCCACAGAGTCTCTGACTTCTGTCTGTAACACTGAAGAACAGCAGACGATGCAGACACTAGTGAAGATGTGTTCAGTGAAGCTGCTGGACTGCAGGAACCTGATGAAGATGAGAGGAGAAATCAAAGAAGAGGAACAACAGAGTGATGATGATGATGATGATGATCAAACCTCAACAGAGTCTCTGACTTCTGTCAGTAATGCTGGAGAACAGCAGATGCTGATGACACCAGTGAAGATGTGTTCAGTGAAGCTGCTGGACTGCAGGAACCTGATGAAGATGAGAGGAGACACCACAGCAGAGGAACAACAGAGTGATGATGATGATGATCAAATCCCCACGGAGTCTCTGACTTCTGTCTGTAATGCTGGAGAACAGCAGATGCTGCCAGTGAAGATCGAAGTGAAGCAGGAGGAGATAAATGAAGAAATCACAGTAGAGGAACAACAGGCAGATAAAGATAATTATATTTCTTCAGGTATGTTTCTTCCTTTAATAATTTACATTTTCATGTCAATCGACTGTCATTTTACTTTTTATCATTCAAATTTTTCAGCGGCATGAACTGGGAGACTAGTCGGGATTGAGGGAAATATGAATGCAGCAATGTGAATGGAGATTCAGCTTCTCAAGAGATTATAGGAGAAAGATTTAAACTTGGTATTGGAGGAGGGAGTGTGGGCTAGGATTCTAAAAAACATCAAATCTACATCTAGAGATGCAAGGGTACATCTTATGCAATTTAAGATTTTACATAAATTCTGATGGACCCCCTATAGATTGTATACGCTTGGTCTTAAAGACACAACCACATGCTGGCGAAGCCAATCAGAAGATTGGGTCTTCTGATCTTTGTTAATATCAAAGAATTTTGGTTGAAGGTTCAGAGTTTTATGTGTGATGTATTGGGCCCTCAAATTTCATTTTGCCCTAGACTCTGTTTTCTAGGCGATGGGACAGTCATTAATACAGGGATGGGTACATAAAAAATTGGGTCCTGGCTGGTGTTATGATCAGAACACAGGTCATCCATAGGGGCATTTGAGGAGGCTGGGCAACATGGGTTTATTTAAATATAAATAAAATAAAAAATGGGGCCGTTATTTTGACTTTTTGGAGGTCTTTTGGTGGGGAGGCAGTGGAGAGATATAGATCATGTTAAATGTGTGTGTGCGTTCTTATTGTTATTTTTTTTGAAAATATACTTTTTTCTAAATACTTTCTGTTGGGTTATTTATTTATGTGTCTTTTTTTTATTTATTATCAGACCACTGAGGTGTGCGTTTGTGTTGGCGGGGTGGTGGGTGTGATGTTCGGAGGGAAGGGTTTTAAGTTCATATAATTTTATTCTGTTTTTTCTGTCATGGTTTTTTAATCTGTGACTGGAATCCATAAAAATGGTTAACAATAAACATTTTGAGAATCTCCTAACAAGGCCACATGTCACGGTCTGGGTAGATTAGATGGTAAGTGAACAATCAGTTCTCGTGGTCAACTTGTTGAATTCAGGCAGGAGTAAAGACCTGAGCAATATTGAAAGAGCCAAATTGTTATAGCCAGATGACTGGGTCAGAGCATCTCTGAAATGGCAAGGCTTGTGGGGTGCTCCCTGTAAGCAGTGGTGAGTACCTACCTACAGTGTTCTGAGGAGAGACAAACCACAATCCGGCAAAAGGTTGTTGGGCGCCCAAGGCTCATCAATAAACAAGGGCAAGGAAGGCTATCCCATCTGGTCTGAATGTCTACTGTGGCAAAAGTCACACAAAATTTTAATGATGGTTATGGTAGGAATGCGTCACAACACACAGTGCATCGCACCCTGCTGCGTATGGGGCTGCATGCCGAATACAGGTCAGAGTGCCCATGATGACCCCGTCCACCATCGAAAGAACCTACAATGGGCACGCTAGCGTCAGAACTGGGCCTTGAAGCAGTGGAAGGAGGTCGCCTGGTCCAATGAGTCCCTTTTTCTTTTACATTACTTGGGACGGCCTTGTACGTGTGTGCCATTTACCTTGGGAGGTGATGAAGACAGAGAGAGAGTCTGCTTCACGGATGGAGTTGGGAAGGTCATTCCACCAACGTGGTATGATGAAGCTGAAAGTCTGAGAAAGTGTTTTGGTGCCTCTTTATGTTGGTACAACAAGGCGATGTTCCATAGCTGACCGTAGGGTTCTAGTGGGTGTGTAGCTCTGCAGAAATGATTTTGGGTATGTTGGAGCAGCCCCAGTGACTGTTATGTATGCCAGCATCAGAGCCTTGAATTTGATACTTCCATCAACCGGTAGCCGGTGGAGAGAGAAAATAAGTGGTGTAATGTGCTCTCGTTGGTTCATTGAAGACCAGACATGCTGCTGCATTCTGGATCATTTGCAGAGGTCTAATTGCACATGCAGGGAGGCCAGCAATTAGAGAGTTAAAGTAGTCCAGTCTAGTTATGACAAGTGACTGAACGAGCAGTTGTGTGGCATGTTCAGATAGGAAGGGTCTTATCTTCCTGATGTTGTAGAGTGTAAATCTACATGATCTTGCGGTCTTTAAGATGTGGCCCATGAAATTTAGTTTATCAATGGTTTCTCCTAGATTTCTGACCATTTTTGAAGGCATTACTGTAGTCGAACCCAGCTGCACTGTGATGTTGTGTTCAACAGCAGTGTTGGCTGGAAAGACTAGGGGTTATGTTTTGGCTGGATTGAGTTGCAGGTGGTGTTCCTTCATCCAGGCCGAGATGTCTGCCAGGCAGGCAGAGATTCGAGCAGTCACAGTAGTGTTGTTGGGCTGGAAAGACTAGTAGAGTTGTGTGTCATCGGCATAGCGGTGGTATGAGAAACCATGTGATTGAATGATGGGTCCCAGTGATGTTGTGTGTATATAGAGAATAGAAGTGGCCCAAGCACTGATCTCTGAGGTACCCCAGTAAGTAGTTGATGTGGCTTGGATACCTCACCTCTCCAGGCTACCTTGAAGGACCTACCTTAGAGATAGGAGTGTAAAAGAATCAATGGAAAGGAGACGAGAACCGGCTTTTCAATATAAATAATAGTTTAATGATAAACTTAAAAAAGACACAAACATGACGGACATGTCCGTAAACAATCTCTCTCTCCCGCACTATCCTCTGCAGTCAGCCTTTATCCCTCACGGAGGCATAATTAACCTAATACGGGACCGGGTGTGTAGGATCATGACCCGGCCCCGCCCTCCTCCCTGCCACATTCCTCCCTCGTTCTCTCAGGCTGGGTTATAAAAAAAAATAAAAAAAAATGGGTTACACATCTGACCCTTCTGGTCAAAAGTGAATGTGAATACCAAAGTGTTGTATTTAATACTATAGGAAAGTTTGAGGGTGGCCGATAAGAAGGACACGGGAGGCAGGTTACTCCACTCACAGGTTAGGATTTTAATGACCACACTTCAGCGCTCACAGCCTCACACAATACTCTCTTCAGCTCACAATAATAAACTCTTCAGCTTCATAATAATATACTCTTTTGCTTCACAATAATAACCTTCTGGACCCATGCTCTCTTCCCGTCTGCTGGTTGTGTGGCTGCTTTATGCCACTCTCTCCATGATCACTGGAATTAGAAACAGGTGTTAACTTAATTTAGCTTAGGTGGAAGCGCCCTTACCCTCTCCGGATGGGCGCTTGACCCCCCAGCTATGTGCGGCTTTATCATATGTGAATGCCTGTTGGCACTGCTCCGTCCACTCGACCTGGTTTGGAGCGCCTTTTTTAGTGAGATCAGTCAGCGGGATGTTGACGTCCAAATAATTAGGTTCAAACTTCCTGTAATAGCCAGGCAGCCCCAGGAACTGTCTCACCCCATTTTGGTCTCACAATCACAATCGCCGCAGTTTTGTCAATTTGGGGACGCACCTGGTTGTGGCCCAAGTGGAACCCCAGGTACCGTCCCTCCACCCGCCAAATCACGCATTTCTTGGGGTTTACAGTGAGCGCCGCCCGTCACAGCGATCTCAGAACTGCCCTCAGATGCTGCATATGCAGCTGCCAATCATTGCTATAAATGATGATGTCATCTAGATAGGCAGCAGCATAAGCAGAATGCGGCTGGAGGATGCGCTCCATGAGACGCTGAAAGGTAGCCGGGGCCCCAAATAAACCGAACGGAAGCGCCACAAATTTGGTGCAATCCAAATGGCATGAAAAAGGCTGTTTTTTCACGGGAAATTGCTGTCAAATCTAATGTCGAATAAAATGATATGCCCCGTATTGAGCATTGCATCCAATTCCTCCCAAACTAGTTTATTTTTGTGTTCAGGCAAGCGATAGGGACGGCTACGTACCACCACTCCTGTTTCATTCTCGATGTGGTGCTGGATGAGGTTCGTACGACCTGGTAGAGGGGAGAACACGTCTGCAAATTCTTGTTGCAACTTGGCAACACCTGTGAGCTGGTCTCAGGAAGTGACCGGAGTGTTATTATTAAGTTTTTTTTATTCACCTCTGGCCCGAGCTCCGCCCTCTCTGGAACTACTGTAGCCAACGTCACGGGGACCGCCTCCTTCCACAATTTCAGGAGGTTGGGGTGATATATTTGATGTGCACCCTCTCTATTGGTTCACTTTACCTAATAATCGAGATCCCCCACTTGTTTTGTGACCTTGGCGAGTAACTTGAAGCTCGATGTAGGGAGTAATACAAGTACCTTATCTCCCAGTGCAAATTCACACAGCCAAGCTCCACTGTTATACAGTTGGCTTTGTCATTCTTGAGCTTGGAGCAAATTCTCCTTTGTTAGTTGCCCCAAGGTGTGGAGTTTTCGCTAAGATTAAGAACATACTAAATGTAATTTTTGCTATCGGAAGGTCCCTCCTCCCAAGCTTCAAGGATGACGTCAATCACCCTGTACAGGTGCAGCCCATAGAGCAGCTCGAACCTGGAAAACCCTGTGGAGGTAACAGGGGGTCGAGCCATTTATCCCAATTTCTGGCATCCCCGTGCACACCCCCTGTGGACATCACCACCAATGCCCGGCCAGTAAAATCCCCTGAGGATAGGAGGTGCCACAGCCCCCCCCCCCCCCAACTTCCTCTTGACATGGAGCTGACAAAGATGGCCCCGGCTCCACCTCCCCTGCCAGAGCATCGCACACTTCACATCTCACTGATTTTATGCAGAACCTATCTGCACATTTTCCATTTAATACATTCAGAAATTCAGGCCAATTAGTCCCCAGAATCGGCAGATGGTTGATGTGGGAACTAACTGCAGCCACCACTCTGTTTTGTTCCCAGAAATGTATTTGCAAGGGTCACCACAGGGTATTTGTGAATATCCCCATGCACACACTTCACCCTCACCATTTTAGCTGTGCCCAATGCCCCGTGTTGAACCAAGCTTAGGTGGATAGTGATTTGATTACAACCTGTGTCCACCAACGCTTCATACCTCTATCCGGTACGCTCCGGCTCAGTCGGGGGCAGCCTGCGGGGAGTCGGGGATCCGGACCACCATCCACAGCTCCATCACGGGGCATTGATCCCGGAAGTGTCCCGGATCCCCGCAACTCCAGCAGGCCAGCCCAGACGCCACGGCCGCACCTGCGTCGGTGGACACTTCCACCTGAGGGGGAAAGCAGCGGGGCGCTCGAGGCAGGGGTGTGTGCCCACCACCTTGCACGGGGAACTGATTTTTATTAGGGGTTCAAACCCAAAGGCCTAGAAACCTATAGTATTTGTTATGAATTTTAGGGGTTCGAGCGCTTGGCACTGAAACCCTATTGTAATTGTTAAGATTTGTATTATTGGGGGTTCAAGCGCTTAGCGCTAGGTGATATTAGGTGATCACAAGTCGAACAAAACGTATATCTCCCATTTAAATTCCGTCATGAACATTTTTGTGCAAATTTGCAAAAAATATTTTTTCTAACTCCTCCAACGCCATATGTTCGATTCGCAAGCAAATAGGGGTGTGTCTACTATGAACCCTCCTGACAAAAATGTATCAAAGGAATTTTGATTCGTTGAAGCATTGCAAAGATATAAGCCAACAAATTGGTCAGGCATTGTCCATTTTGTACCCATTGACCAATATCTGCGAAGTGAAAAGGCCAAATGTTACTAAACTTGATACACATGTACAACAGCACATTTTGAGTCTGCATACAAAAAGAATGTGCCTATAGGGGGCACTACAACTAAACAATACTCATAACTCTGTAACTATATTTTTGAAGTTGAATATTGGTATGCTTCTTGTAGGGGCCAAATGCTTACATATGGCAATATAATTTTTACTTCTACAATATGACTCGGACAAATAAAAAAACATAGCCACCAGCAGCCAATCATATTTCAGCAAAATGGCTGTATAAATGGTGTGTTGTATATTATCCAATGTTACCTGCTATTGTGAACTACATCTAGGACTCCCTAGGTCAATAATTATCAAAGAAAAGTTTAACTTTATTTATTCATTTAGTTATTTAGGGGCTGCATTTATCATGTAGGTTTGACCAAGTGTATCCAAAAGCCTATTATTCCTAAAATAAATAAATAAATAATCCTTTTTGGAGATTGGGTGCTTTGTGGCTTTATCACAGATAAACGTTTTTAAAAAAATGACCACCAAAACAATTATCCTGTTTCACGATCATGGAACAAAAGACATCAGTTATATTTAACACCAGTTTGCAAATTCAGCAACTTACAAAGTACATATACATTTATACAAATACATTATATTTGCCTTTCCCAGCTGCTCCAGGAACACCCTCCTCTTGTTCCGCTTATCCAGGCATCCAGGTATGGTTGATCTTGTTCCATATCATGAAGGCATTTTATGAGGACACATCAATGATATTATGGAAGATGACCAGGGGCCAGCGGGCAGTCATCCTCCTGCAGCTGTAAGTTCCAATAATCTTGTCCAAGTTGTCCACGCCTCCTTTGTTGTGGTTGTAGTTCAGGGTGATGGCTGGATTCCTGTCCTCACGATCACTGATCTCAGCCGTTTTGCACAGTGTGCTCAGGAGGACCACAATCTTGTTCCTCTTTGAAAGGTAAGAAACTAGAGTGGTGGTGGGGGTGAAGGCAAACTTTAATGAGAAGGCCTCTCTCCCCCTTGTTGCAAGGAGTGCAGGAGGGAGCTCAGGCTTGTTCTTTCTAACTTTGCCAACCATGGTGATCTTCCTCTTCAGGAGCTACTGGCTGAGTTCGATAGAGGTGAAGAAATTGTCACACGTGACATTGTGTGTCACATCAAGCACAACCCGCATCCCCTGGTTCTTCTCTGTGCCTCCACTGGTCAGCTTCCCTGTGTAGACTTGCATCTTCCAAGCGTAGCTAGATTGTGCATCACAGGCCACCCATATCTTGATGCCATGCTTTGCTGGCTTGCTAGGCATATTCTGCTGGAAAGGACAGTCTCTTTGACAAAAGAGATTACTATCAGTAATTAGTATCTTCTTGGACTCAAGATGGTGCCGAGTATGGCTGCTGCGTTGCGAGCTCCGTTACAACACTGCGGTTTATTGTTTGTTTTGTTTACAGTTCTTTGTTTTTTTGTCTTGGATGTTGTCTGCCTTATTGTTTACGACAGCCAAACGCTTTTGGACATTGGTTCTACAATTACACATCGAAAACCGGACTTCAAACTCCTTAATGCCGGCCCGCTGTTTACAAACACGCCAGCGGAGCCCTTTGTCTGGGCTGCTCGGCCACGGAAACGCAGAAGGAAAAGAGGAAAACGAGCCGGCGTTCTCATCAGAGTAAGACGTCGTGCAAATCGACCCCCGCTACCCAGTATACTACTGGCAAATGTTCAGTCTCTGGACAACAAACTCTGTGAGCTGAGAGCACGGATCTCTTTCCAACGAGAGACGAGAGATTGCTGTGTTATTTGCCTTACAGAAACCTGGCTGGCTGCGGAGATTCCAGACTCGGCCATCGAAATCACAGGCTTTTCCGTGCATCGAGCGGACAGAGCGAAAGACCTCTCAGGTAAAAGCAGAGGTGGTGGTGTATGTTTTATGATCAACAAATCATGGTGTGATCAGAGGAACATACATTTCATAAAGTCTTTCTGCTCTCCTGATCTGGAATATCTCATGCTTCTGTGTCGACCATTCTGGCTACCGAGGGAATTCACAGCGGTCATCATCACAGCTGTGTACATCCCCCCATAAGCCGACACAGACCGGGCACTCAGGTGAACTGTATGGGAGTATAAGTGAGCAGGAAACCGCGCACCCTGAGGCCGCGTTCATTGTTACCGGGGACTTTAACAGAGCCAACTTCAAAACAATCGCTCCAAAATACCACCAACACATAAAGTTCAACACACAAGGGGACCGGGGTTTAGATCATTGTTACTCTCCTTTCCGGGATGGCTACAAATCCCTCCCCAGCCCCCCATTTGGCAAATCGGACCACTCTTCCGTTCTGCTTTTGCCCGCTTATAGGCAGAAGCTGAAACGGGAAGCACCAACCCTCAGAACGATCCAGTGCTGGTCGGACCAATCAGACTCTGCGCTACAAGACTGTTTTGATCACGCGGACTGGGAGATGTTCCGGTCCGCTTCTGATGACGACATCGAGGTTTACGCTGACAGCGTAACGTGTTTCATCAGGAAGTGCGTAGAGGATGTTGTTCCGACCAAACCAATATGGATATACCCCAACCAGAAACCATGGGTTAACGGCGAGGTTCGCACGGCACTCAATGCGCGGTCCACCTCTTTTAATTCTTCTAACACGGAGGAGCGTAAACAAGCAAGTTATGCCCTCCGTAACACTATCAGTGCAGCCAAACGCCAGTACAGGCACAAACTTGAAGGTCAGTTCAACACCACTGACTCTAGAAGTATGTGGCAGGGAATTAATACCATCACGGACTACAAACGGAATAAAGACTCCGCCGTGAACACAGCTGCATCTCTCCCGGACGAATTTAATACATTTTATGCTCGTTTCGAGGACAAAACCACCGCCCTCGCGGAGAGAGCACTCGCGGCTGACGCTACAGAGGTTGATTCACTCTCCGTCTCTGTTGTGGATGTAACCCGATCCTTCCGACGGGTGAACATCCGTAAAGCTGCGGGTCCAGACGGCATTCCGGGCCGCGTCATCAGAGCGTGCGAGAACAAACTGGCTGGTGTTTTTACGGACATTTTCAATCTGTCCCTCTCCATGTCTGTAGTCCCCACATGCTTTAAAACATCAACCATTGTGCCTGTACCGAAGCAAGCCACAATCACTTGCTTAAATGACTGGTGTCCTGTTGCTCTGACCCCCATCATCAGTAAATGCTTTGAGAGGTTAATCAGAGATTACATCTACTCTGTTCTGCCCCCCTCTTTGGACCCATTGCAGTTTGCCTACCGCAACAACCGCTCCACTGATGATGCCATTGCATCTACACTACACACTGCTCTCTCCCATCTGGAAAAAGGAACACATATGTGAGAATACTGTTTGTAGACTACAGCTCAGCATTCAACACCATAGTGCCCTCCAAGTGTCAGGAGCTGGTGTCAGGAGCACAACCTCTCCCTCAACGTCAGTAAAACCAAGGAGCTTGTGGTGGACTTCAGGAGGAAATACGGAGAACACAGCCCCATCACCATCAACGGAGCACCGGTAGAGAGAGTCAGCAGTTTCAAGTTCCTCGGTGTCCACATTACTGAGGAACTCACATGGTCCGTCCACACTGAGGCCGTTGTGAAGAAGGCTCACCAGCGCCTCTTCTTCCTGAGACGGCTGAGGAAGTTTGGAATGAACCAACACATCCTCACACGGTTCTACACCAGCACTGTAGAGAGCATCCTGACTGGCTGCATCACCGCCTGGTATGGCAATAGCACCACCCACAACTGCAAAGCCCTGCAAAGGGTGGTGCGAACTGCCAGAAACATCATCGGAGGTGAGCTTCCTCCCTCCAGGACATATACACCAGGCGGTGTGTGAAAAAAGCTCGGAGGATCATCAGAGACTCCAGCCACCCGAGTCATGGGCTGTTCTCACTGCTACCATCAGGCAGGCGGTATCGCAGCATCAAGACCCGCACCAGCCGACTACATGACAGCTTCTTCCCCCAAGCAGTCAGACTGTTGAGCACTTGATCTATCAGGATCAATAATTAGCACTGCACTTTATTAACCTATAATCTCACATTGGACTGTCAACATATTCTCCTCAATATACTACTTCATATATATATATATATTTCATATACTCCTTACTTATTGTATTGTATATTGTGTATTCTATATTGTGTGTATTGTTTAGTGTACATTGTATATAATTATTGTGTTGTGTAAGTATGTTGTTTACTGTAATTGGTATATGTCTCGTCACTGTCATGACTGCTATGTTGCTCGGAACTGCACACAAGAATTTCACCTACTGTTGCACTTGTGTACATGGTAGTGTGACAATAAAGTGATTTGATTTGATTGATCAGTGTCACAGAAAACAATCACATAAATCAGTGATATTAAAGCAAATACATAATAGCGCATAAAGCAATACATAATACATTTAACAGTGAAAATCACTTATTACAGATATGAAAATAAAAATGTACCTCTGAATGGAACCAGTTGCTCATTCACTGTTACTTCAGGCCCAGGGTTGTAGAGGTATGGCAGACGCTCCACCCACTTCTCCCATACCTCCCTTATGGCCCCCAGTTTGTCTGTCACACGTCTTGCAGGTCTTGACTCATGGTTATCAAATTGTAACATTCTTGAGAAAGTGTGAAATACATTCAGTGGCATGGAAAATCGCCCTTCCACTCTCTGCATCCCAGAGACTACACGTAGCCTCGCCTCGGGACCTATACACACCCGCTAAGATTAGCAGACCTATGTAGGCAAGCAGGTCAATCTCAAACATCCTTTTCCAGTTGTCTCCATATTACGGAAACCCTCCAAATTTGTCATCTCTAGGATTATTTTTTCGATTGCTGGTGTGATGAACATGTAGAATGTTAAGGCAATGTCCTGGGCATGGGCAACTGCCACCCTTCCCTGGTTGTCATATGGTGACAAGGACCATGTTATTTTGCTGTTCTTTGACAAAAATGTCTCTTTCAGCTTGGGGGATTTCTTCATCTAAAGATGATGCATTGTGCTCTTGGTTGTATTCTTCCCCATCTTCTTCTTCAGATACCTCCTCCTCCTTCTAAATCATTGTTCTCCTGTTCCTCCTTGACATACGACCTGTTGGCACTGAAATGTGCACTCATGGCTTCAGAAAAAAGAGAGAACTGGGGGCATTGTCATTTGCAGCACCTTTATAGCCTCTGACTGCATCTTGTAGGGGCCAATGTCAGTCCTACAATGTCAGTCAGGCAAATTAAAAGCATGGCCGTCAGCAGCCAATCAAATTTCAGCAGCTAATTATATCATATCTGAATGGCCGACCATTAGGAAACTTGAGATATTTATAGACAGTGTTAGAATGAGGCTGTGTACCAAGATTTATAAAAAATCGGCCACAAGGTGGCGCTCTAACAATGACATTTACGTTTTCACCAATAACACCGCAAGCGAGTTGAATAATCTCAAAATAATTTTTTCCTCTTAATTCCTTTCACCAAGACCTACAAAATGTATATCTTCGTTTTATGGCATTTTATAAAATGTTTTCTGAAATTCAAATTTTCTAAAGATACTTTTTCAAACTCCTCCTAGGCCGTATATCCGAGTCTCACAAAATTTGTTGTGTGTCTCCTATGCTAATACTAACCCAAACTTCTAAAACTTTTTGTGAGATTGGGTGCTTTTTGGCTTTTTTTTTATTTATTTGAACAGTTAAAAAGTTTAAAACAATTACCACCATAACAATTATCCTGTTTCAGGATTGTTGAACAGAAGACATCAGTCATTTAACACCAGTTTGCATACTCAGCAACTTACAAACTACACACACACACACACATATATATGTATATATATAAATACATTCCTTTATTGCATACTTTGAAAGTTCTTAAAAGGCTTGAACCCCGTTAATTGCTGCTTGCTTCTATATTTATTATTATTATTAATCCACCACTAAACTGATTGGGCAGTAAACCATAAGGCCTAGAGACTTGAATCTTGGTCAGATGGTAGTAGTATTACTCGTTACTCAGATACATGGACTTGGCCAAATCAGTCAATACGGGGCACTACAGCGATCTAAAACGCGTAACTGCTTATAACTCCTAGACTGTTTGTCGTAGAATCAAGTGCTTTATATAATTGGAATCCTTGGCTCAAACCAAACAAATGTAATATCTCCGATTTCATTTCTGTCTTTAGAAAATGAGCCTGACAAAATATACACAAGCTTATAAATCCTAAAAGAAAAGTCAAAACTTCACGAAAGTAGGTGAGCACATGCAACATATAATTCTAAAGAAGCATACAAATGTTTATAGAGATTGGACAATAGTTGGCTCTATAACTGTTGTAAAACTTTACAAAAACATATATTCCCATAGTAAATAGCCTGTATTTGCTGTAAATCTATGATCTAGGTGGTTGCATGCTTGCTAAATAAAACATAATACTTTTACGTATATTATTATGTTTTATAAAGGCCTTAAACCACTTGAACCCCGTTAATTGCTGCTTGCAGCTATATTTATTGTTATTATTACACTTTATAGCATTAGCTTTAAAAAAAAAAAAAAAGTGACTATCTGTGCTCACAGATGTGCATATCTTATATTAGCAGCATATTTAGTGCTTATAAAGTGCTGAATGTGAGATGACTACAATAAAATTAGCTTCAGCATTGGCCCAACTTTCACAGAAATTTCAATGCAGGAAAAACCCTAAAAAAACTTGGGCAGGTGTTTATTTAAAACCCTGATGACTATAATCATTAAATGCAGTTATTATAAACTGTATGAATAAATACCATTTTCACAACAAATATCACAAATTTATACTGGAAATTTGTTGTGTTCTGGTATTGAATTATGCTTCAATTTGATTTGTTTTTACATTTGTCCCTCTTGAATTGATATTTGTCCAATTACTGTGTTTATTTTAGAGCTGCTGGAAGTGAAAGAGCAATGTCAAGAACTGAATGAAGTGGAGGACCAACATCAGTGTCAGAAACATCATGATTTCACAACTGAAGAAAAATATTTGAGTTGCTCAAAGACTAAGAAGAATTTATCACCAGAAAACCAGAAAAGAAGAGCAGCCAATAATGCTTTCACCTGCTCAGAGTGTGGAAAGTGTTTCACAAATAAAAGCCTCTTGAAACAGCACCAAAGAATCCATACTGGAGAAAAACCTTACAAGTGCTCACACTGTGAAAAGAGTTTCAATTACTCACAAAACCTGAAACCACACGAGAGAATTCATGCTGGAGAAAAACCTTACAAGTGTTCACACTGTGAAAAGAGTTTCACCCGGTCAGAAAACCTGAAAACCCACAAGAGAATTCATTCTGGAGAAAAACCTTACAAGTGCTCACACTGTGAAAAGAGTTTCAATCAGATACAAAACCTGAAAACACACGAGAGATTTCATACTGGAGAAAAACCTTACAAGTGCTCACACTGTGAAAAGAGTTTCACTCAGTCACAATCCCTGAAATCACATGAGAGAATTCATTCTGGAGAAAAACCATACAAGTGCTCATACTGTGGAAAGAGTTTCACTCAGTCACAAGACCTGAAAACACACAAGAGAATTCATACTGGAGAAAGACCTTACAAGTGCTCATACTGTGAAAAGAGTTTCACCAGGTCAGAACACCTGAAAGCACACGAGAGAATTCATACTGGAGAAAGACCTTACAAGTGCTCATACTGTGAAAAGGGTTTCATTCATTCAAAAGACCTGAAAACACACAAGAGAATTCATACTGGAGAAAAACCTTACAAGTGCTCACACTGTGGAAAGAGTTTCAGTCAATCACATAACCTGACAATACATGAGAGAATTCATACTGGAGAAAAACCTTACATATGCTCACACTGTGGAAAGAGTTTCATTCATTTACAAGACTTGAAAATACATGAGAGAAATTATACTGGAGAAAAACCTTACAAGTGCTCACACTGTGGAAAGAGTTTCACTCAGTCACATCACCTTAAAATACATGAGAGAATTCATACTGGAGAAAAACCTTACAAGTGCTCACACTGTGGAAAGAGTTTCAGTCAATCACATAACCTGACAATACATGAGAGAATTCATACTGGAGAAAAACCTTACATATGCTCACACTGTGGAAAGAGTTTCATTCATTTACAAGACTTGAAAATACATGAGAGAAATTATACTGGAGAAAAACCTTACAAGTGCTCACACTGTGGAAAGAGTTTCACTCAGTCACATCACCTTAAAATACATGAGAGAATTCATACTGGAGAAAAACCTTACAAGTGCTCACACTGTGAAAAGAGTTTCATTCAGTCTGCATACTTGAAAATACACGAGAGAATTCATACTGGAGAGAAACCTTACAAGTGCTCACACTGTGAAAAGAGTTTCATTCAGTCTGCATACTTGAAAAAACACGAGAGAATTCATACTGGTGAAAACCCTTAAGTGCTCACACTGTTTTCCGCCAACCATGACACAAGCCCGGATATGTCTGATTCTTAAAAATGACAAAGATTCAATAGAGTGTAAGAGTTACCGTCCAATTTACTTGATCCAGCTAGATGTAAAAATATTGCCAAAAATGTTTGTTAAGATTAAGTAAAGTTACATATAGATCAGGTAGTGTTTATTCAAGGCACTTCTGATACATTTACATTACATTTATGCATTTGGCAGACGCTTTTATCCAAAGCGACTTACAGTGCACTTATTACAGGGACAATTCCCCCGGAGCAACCTGGAGTTAAGTGCCTTACTCAAGGACACAATGGTGGTTGCTGTGGGGATTGAACCGGAGACCTTCTGAATAACAGTTATGTGCTGTATCCCACTACGCCACCACCACTCCATGATACCATTAGGCATTTCATTAATATCATTTGGTCAATGGCGAATGATCAGACTTCGGTCATTGCCATCTCACTTGATGCTGAAAAGACATTTGATATGGTAGAATGGGATAATCTTTTTAAGATTTTGGAAGCGTGCGGGTTTGGGAATACTTATATTGGATGGATTAAGTTACTTTATGGACACCCGGTAGTGGTGGTACAAACAAATTAATTAATTTCAGAATATTTTACTCTGGATAGGGGCACCCGGCAGGGTTGCTCTCTTTCCCCATTATTCTTCTGTCTTGCCCTGGAACCATTAGCAGCCGCGATAAGAAGGGAAGATGATTTTCCAGGGGTGATGGCTGGAGGTGTGGCGCTTAAACTTTTTCTTTTCGCAGATTATATTTTATTATTCATCTCCGCCCCTACTAGATCTATGCCTTGCCTCCACAGAATTATTTACTGCCCAGTAATGGCTTTTCAGCCGGGCACCTTTCAGTGGCATTAAGTATTTGGGAATTTTATTCTCAGCAAATTTGTGTGATTTAGTTAATTAATTTTGACCCTTTTAATAAAAAGGTTTTCGAGCTATGTGGGCTGGTGGGCTTCATTACATTTATCTTTGATTGGGAAGGTTAATGTTATTGAAATTAATTGTATTCCAAAATTCCCTCTCTATATTCCCCTCTCCCTATAGATGTTTCCCTCTCTTATTTCATGAAATCTGATAGCTTAGCGAAGTCCTTCATTTGGATATTGACATACATAGGCTGATTGACAAAGGTGGGCTAGGCCTACCCAAGATTTTGTTTTACTATTATGCATTCGATCTCAGACATTTGGCTCATTGGTCGCTTCCACCTGAGAGAGCCCCTTCCTGGTTTTGTATTGAATGGAAATTTCTTGCCCCATTTCACCATTGCAAAGCCTTTCTATTAAACAAACCGGAGAAGTTAAATTACACCCTGTTATCTTGCATTTACACTCGGTATGGACATTTATTTAAATGTTGACTCGAGTTTATGGCTTAACCCCAATTTATGCATTAATAAGTCGCCTTTCTGCTGGTCAGAGTGGATTGTGAGGGGGGTTGCTACACTCTGTGACCTATATGAGAGTGGAGTGTTTAGATTCTTTAAAAATGTAGTTCAACATTCCCAGATTTCAGATATTTAGGTATTTACAGCTGTGCCACCTGCTCTGTACTTTTTATGGGAGTAGCATACACCCCCCTAAAGTGGCAGACACTCTGGGAATGGTGATTACTGCTTTTGGAAAAGGTCATGAGGCATCAGTGTATTTCTCCCTGCTAATTCAGAGTCTGGGGGACGGAGCTTCAACTTCCCCAATACCAAGTTAAAATTTTTCTCCCATAATATCTTGAGAGAAGGGAGTGTGGGCTAGGATAAAAAAAAACACCAAGTCTGCATCTAGAGATGCAAGGGTGCAATTTATGTAATTCAAGATTTTACATCGATTTTATTGGGACCCTCTCTAGATTGTGGCTTGGTCTTAAAGACACACCCACCTGCTGGCGATGCCAATCAGAAGATGGAGACACAACCCATGTCTTTTGGTGTTGTTAAGATACAAAAATTAGTTTGAAGGTTCAGGGTTTTATGTGTGATGTATTGGACACTCAAATTAAACTTTGCCCTAGACTCTGTATTTTAGGCAATTGGGCGATCATCAATATACAGTGCATCCGGAAAGTATTCACAGTGCTACACTTTTTCTACATTTTGTTATGTTACAGCCTTATTCCAAAATGGATTAAAATCATAATTTCCTCAAAATTCTACAAACAATACCCCCATAATGACAACATGAAAGTTTGTTTGAAATCTTTGCAAATGTATTAAAAATAAAAAACAAAAAAATCACATGTACATCAGTATTCACAGCCTTTGCTCAATACTTTGTTGAAACATCTTTGGCACCGATTACAGCCTCAAGTCTTTTTGAGTATGTTGATACAAGCTTGGCACACCTATTTTTGGGCAGTTTCTCCCATTCTTCTTTGCAGGACCTCTCAAACTCCATCAGGTTGGATGGGGAGTGTTGGTGCACAGCCATTTTCAGATCTCTCCAAAAGATGTTCAATCTGGTTCAAATGTGGGCTCTGGCTGGGCCACTCAAGGACATTCACAGAGTTGTTCCATAGCCACTCTTATCTTGGCTGTGTGCTTAGGGTCATTGTCCTGTTGGAAGATGAACCCTCACCCCAGTCTGAGGTCCAGAGTGCTCTGGAGCAGGTTTTAACCAAGGATGTCTTTGTACATTGCTGCATTCATCTTTCCCTCGATCCTAACTAGTCTCCCAGTTCTTGCCACTGAATAACATCCCCACAGCATGATGCTGCCACCACCATGCTTCACTGTAGGATGATGCGCGCACCACCGTTATCTAATTTCTTTTACCCCAGTCACATAAATGCTCACGTTATCACTTTGCTTTGTCCTTTTAGCAGATAGTCTTTTTAAAAGCCACTAAAAGTAAAGTTTCTAGATGGAAGTTCCCCATGAAATGTATAAACATCTCAAGTTGTTTATAATTTACCAATTTTATAGCAATGCAAATATTAATTTGTTTATTGTGTTACCATGAAACTATTATATTGCACATTTCTGCATATTATAAATTTTTTTTATAAAGTATATTTTGTCCCCATCATTACTGAATCCTCCTCTTTTTTTCAGTTTTATTGTGTGCTATGCATATATGTACTATTGTAGTATTACGGTTCACTTGCTTTATCGTCTGATGCTGTACAGTAGTATATAAAAAGTATAAACTTTCAATCCAGGTAATCTCAAATCATGAGTTTCATCCACGCAGGAAACATACACTCAAAGAGCACTGTACTCCTACTTATTCATGCAATCATCTAATCAGCCTATCGTGTGGCAGCAGTGCAATGCATAAAATTATGCAAATACAGATATAAATACAAATAGGCATAATACTTCAGTTAATGTTCATGTCAACCATCAATATGTGGAAAAAATGTGATCTTAGTGACTTTGGCCTGATTGTTTGTGCCAGATGGGCTGGTTTGAGTATTTCAGTAACTGCTGATCTCTTGGGATGCACAACAGTCTCTAGAGTTTACTCCGAATGGTGCCAAAAACAAAAAAACATCCAGTGAGCAGCAGTTCTGCAGATGGAAATGCCTTGTTGATGAGAGAGGTCAACAGAGAATGGTCAGACTGGTTCGAGCTGACAGAAAGGCTACAGTAACTCAGGTAACCACTCTGTACGATTGTAGTGAGCAGAATTTTATCTCAGAATGCACAACAGGTAGAACTTTGAGGCAGATTGGCTACGACAGCAGAAGACCATATCTGCACTTTATTAGGACCATAGTGTTTCAAATAAAGAACTCAGTGAGTGTATATATATACGCCTTGACTGTTTTTGCCTGTGCCTCTCCCGACCTATGGAGCTGCCCTCGGCAATGGCCTAGTTCGCCTAAGCCTTGAAACTGCCCTTCATGAAAGCTTCAAAAGGTTCAGTGGCATTCCCATCCATCCATCCATCTTCAACCGCTTATCCAAAGTCGGGTTGTGGGGGCAGCTGCTCCAGCAGGGGGCCCCAAACTTCCCTATCCCGAGCCACATTATCCCGCTCTGACTGGGGGACCCCGAGGCATTCCCAGGCCTGTGTGGAGATGTAATCTCTCCACCTAGTCCTGGGTCTTCCCCGAGGCCTCCTCCCAGCTGGACGTGCCTGAAACACCTCCCTAGGGAGGCGGCCAGGGGGCATCCTTACCAGATGCCCAAACCACCTCAACTGACTCCTTTCGACGCAAAGGAGCAACGGCTCTACTCCGAGCTCCTCACGGATGACTGAGCTCCTCACCCTATCTCTAAGGGAGAAGCCCGCCACCCTTCTGAGGAAGCCCATTTCGGCCGCTTGTACTCGCGACCTAGTTCTTTCGGTCATGACCCAACCTTCATGACCATAGGTGAGGATAGGAACAAAGATTGACCGGTAGATCGAGAGCTTTGCCTTTCGGCTAAGCTCTCTTTTCGTGACAACGGTGCGATAGAGCGAGTGCAATACCGCCCCCACTGCCCCGATTCTCCGGCCAACCTCCCGCTCCATTGTCCCCTCACTCGTGAACAAGACCCCGAGGTACTTGAACTCCTTCACTTGGGGCAGAACCTCATTCCCTACCTGGAGTACGCACTCCATCGGTTTCCTGCTGAGAACCATGGCCTCAGATTTAGAGGTGCTAATCCTCATCCCAGCTGCTTCACACTCGACTGCCAAGCGATCCAGTGAGAGCTGAAGGTCACGGACCGATGATGACATGAAAACAACATCATCTGCAAAAAGCAGCGATGAGATCTCCAGCCCACCGAACCGAACACCTTCCCCACCCCGACTATGCCTCGATATCCTGTCCATGAATATCACAAACAGGATTGGTGACAAAGCGCAGCCTTGGCGGAGACCAACCCCCACATGGAATGAACTCGACTTCGTGCCGAGGACCCGGACACAGCTCTCGCTTTGGATGTACAGGGATTGGATCGCCCTAAAAAGGGACCCCCCCACCCTGTACTCCCACAGCACCTCCCACAGTCTCTCCCAGGGGACCCGGTCATACGCCTTCTCCAGATCCACAAAACACATGTAGACCGGATGGGCATACTCCCAGGCCCCCTCCAGGATCCTTGCGAGAGTAAAGATCTGGTCCATCGTTCCACGGCCAGGACGAAAACCGCATTGTTCCTCTTCAGTCCGAGGTTCGACAATCGGCCGAACCCTCCTCTCCAGCACCTTGGAGTAAACTTTACCAGGGAGGCTGAGAAGTGTGATACCCCTGTAGTTGGCACACACTCTCTGATCCCCCTTTTTGAAGAGGGGAACCACCACCCCGTTCTGCCACTCCTTAGGCACTGTCCCAGATTTCCACGCAATGTTGAAGAGGCGTGTCATCCATAACACCCCCGCCACATCCAAAGCTTTCAGCATTTCTGGTCGGATCTCATCAATCCCCGGGGCTTTGCCACTGCGGAGTTGTTTGACTACCTCAGTGACCTCCCCCAGGGAAATAGAATCTGATCCCCCATCAGCCTCCGGCTCTGCCTCTACCATAGAGGGCGTGTTGGGATTTAGGAGTTCTTCAAAGTGTTCCTTCCACCGCCCAATAACCTCCTCGGTTGAGGTCAACAGCGTCCCATCTTTGCTGTATACAGCTTGGATGGTTCCCCTTTTCCCCCTCCTAAGGTGGCGGACAGTTTTCCAGAAGCACTTTGGTGCGGACCGAAAGTCCTTCTCCATGGCTTCTCCGAACTTTTCCCACACCCACTGCTTTGCTTCCCTCACGGCCGAGGCTGCAGCCCTTCGGGCCTGTCGGTACCTTGCAACTGCCTCCAGAGACCTCTGGGACAACAAATCCCGGAAGGCCTCTTTCTTCAGTCGGATGGCTTCCCTGACCACTCAACTCAACTCAACTCAATTTTATTTATAAAGCACTTTCAAAAACCACACTGGGTACCAAAGTGCTGTACATGGAGTAATAAAAAATAAATAAAATCACATTTAATACAGCTTAAGAATGCAAAAAAACATTTAAAACCTATAAAACAAGAATAAGATAAAATCAACCTAGTACAAATTATAATGCAATTAAAAGCTAGGGAAAATAAATACGTTTTTAAGGCACCCTGGAAAGTGAATAGAGACGGAGATGATTTTATGACCAATGGAAGCTCATTCCAAAGTCTAGGGGCTGCCACCGCAAAAGCTCTATCACCTTTAGTTTTTAGGCGAGATCGAGGAACTGACAGACACAGCTGATCACTAGAGCGGAGAGACCTTGAAGGTTGATTCAAACTTATTAAGGCAGAGATGTACTCAGGTGCAAGACCATGAAGAGCCTTAAACACATACATCAACACTTTGTACTTGATTCTGTATTGGATCGGTAACCAATGTAGTGAAATCAAAACTGGGGTGATATGGTCTCTTTTCCTGGTTCCAGTTAAAAGCCTAGCAGCTGTCCACCACAGTGTTTGAGGGTTACCACCCCTTGCGGCACCTAAAACCTTGAGGCCGCAGCTCTCCACCGCGGCTTCGGCAATGGAAGCTTTGAACATTGCCCACTCCGGTTCAATGTCCCCAACCTCCGCAGGGATGCCTGAAAAGCTCCGCCGGAGGTGTGAGTTGAAGATCTCACGGACAGGGACCTCCTCCAAACGTTCCCAGTTCACCCACACTACTCGCTTGGGCTTCCCAGGTCTGTCCAGAGGCTTTCCCCACCCCCTGACCCAACTCACCACCAGATGGTGATCGGTTGACAGCTCCGCTCCCCTCTTCACCCGAGTGTCCAAAACATATGGCCTCAGATTCGACGACATGATTACAAAATCGATCATTGACCTTCGGCCTAAGGTGCTCTGGTACCACGTACACTTACGAGCATCCTTATGTTCGAACATGGTGTTTGTTATAGATAATCCATGACTAGCACAGAAGTCTAATAACAAACATCCACTTGAGTTCAGATCAGGGAGGCCGTTCCTCCCAATAACGCCTTTCCAGGTGTCCCTGTCATTTCCCACGTGTGCGTTGAAGTCACCCAGCATCACTATGGAGTCCCCTACTGGGGCCCTATTCAGGACTCCATTCAGGGTCTCCAAGAAGGCAGAATACTCTGAACTGCTGTTCGGTGCATATGCACAGACAACAGTCAGAGTTTTCCCCCCCACAACCCGTAGGCGTAGGGAGGCGACCCTCTCGTTCACCGGGGTAAACTCCAACGTAGTGGCGTTCAGCCAGGGACTCGTGAGTATCCCCACACCCGCCCGTCGCCTCACACCCTGGGAAACTCCAGAGAAGAATAGAGTCCATCCCCTATCCAGGAGTACGGATCCAGAGCCAAAACTGTGCGTCAATGTAAGCCCCACCAGATCCAACTGGTAACGCTCCACCTCCCTCACCAGTTCCGGCTCCTTCCCCTCAGTGAGGTGACATTCCACGTCCCCAGAGCAAGCCTTTGCTGCCCGGGTCTGGTCCGTCGAGGCCCACGGCCTTCACTGCCGCCCATATGGCAGCGCACCCGACTCCTGCGGTTTCTCCAATGGGTGGTGGGCCCAAGGGATGGCATTCCCGGTTATTACAATTTTATTATTAACAGTTTGCATATTGCTAGCAGATATTTTAGATTATTAAAGCTACCAAATAACACAGATGTAACAAGTCAGAGTCAGACAAGAGTGAAGAGCCATGTGCAGAGTTTAATAGAGATTGTAGTTAAACAGGCAGAGGTCTAAACCTGGTAAGCAATCCAGACAATGCAGCAAACAAAGACTGTAATCAAAAGGGGTAAATCCAAGGTACAGGCGAAGGTCAAAATAGACAAAGATTAACGCTCAGAAACGCAAGACAACAGGGTGAATTGGCAAGACTTTACAGTGAAGTGAAGTTTGAGGGGTGATGAGTGAATAAAAATCAGGTGTGAGAGTCAATGGGATTCTGGGAAATGTAGTCCGGGTATGGGATTATACTCAGGGGAAGGGGATCTTGTGTGAATAAATGGGGAGGATGTGACAACAGATGCATAAATTTTTGCCAAACTACTTCAACCAAAAGGTAAGTACTGTTACTTAACCAAATTTGTCAATTGTCCTCCAGTTTGGGTTAGGTCCCATTAATTGGCTTGGTAGTTTATCTATATTGCACATTTTATACACAATGGTAATTAAAAGTGCTTTTCATAAAGAAAATACAAAATCCATAAAAATCCATTTTAAAACCCATTAAGAACAAGAAATTTGAATAAAAATATTACAAATTTTTGTTTTTAAATTATTAAAATATATATAAAAAATTAAAATAATACAGAAATAAAATGCAGTGCGATCAGTAAATTCAGCACAGTTTTCAGTTCAATTCACACCTAAAGAGATTTTAACTTTAGATGTTTTCAGCCTGGTTTTGAATATGGCTAATGTTGGAGCACATCTGACCTCTTCTGGAAGCTGGTTCCATCTGCAGGTGGCATAAGAGCTAAACGCTGTCTCACCATGTTGATCCTGACTTGATCCTAATGGTCTGAGAGGTCCGTTAGGTTTATATTCAACAAGCATATCTGCAATGTATTTAGATCCTAGGCAATTGAGTGATTTATTCACTAGTAATAGTACTTTAAAATATCCATACTCAATGTAACTGCAAGCCAGTGTAAAGACCTGAGGACGCAAGAGATTTGTCTTGAACATTGTGTGGAATTAAAGTGTGAAGCATTTACATATTTCCATTGATCATGGTAAAAGTAATGGTTGGGGGGGGTGTTACCTCCGAGTAGTAACACCCTCGGGGGTCCTCTCAGATGGGGCATCTCTCCTCTGCCATACCACAGAGACAAATTCCCAGAGCTTGGCAGGGTATTGAAGGTGGATCTTATTAGGAAACTTAGCCTGCCCTGGAGTACCTTCCACAATTCAGCCCATCCCATCAGATGTCCCCTCCCATATGGTCTAGCACCCTTGCTGCTGATGGCTGACTGACCTGATCTTATACCCTTCCTCTTCCATCCTAGATACTTCCATAACTACCATTGCTTTCCTCTGTTTTCAGGAGGCTGTTGACCACAGTTTGGGAGCCACCCACCCATCCAAGGCATGTTCTTCCTAACTTTGTTCTTCCTTCTCTTGATGCTTCAGTCTTGAAACTGCCTGGTTTACGACCTCCTCTGCCTTACAAGTTCTGCCTATTTGGACTTGGACTCAACCTGCCCTCACTGCTTGGTCTGTTGATTCCCATAACTCCAAAACAAGTCTGGTCTTTTCCTGCTTGTTGCCCAGAGTGAGTGATTTTAGAAGCAGTTGTAAAGCATTTCTTCCAAACAATGCTAAATCTAAGAGAAAATGTGGTATGCCAAGACACTTTTTGATATAACTTTTGACCTTGGAGTCCATCCTTGCCACTGCCGCTGCTGAAATCTCACACTTTTTTGTGGCCACATCAGGTGATGATAGAGTGTAAATTGGAAACACCATACCTTGAATTTGCCTGGGAGATGACAATTGTCTTTTTTATCTAGGCCCTTTGTCAGTTGCTTCAGGACCTTCTCTGCCATGTGTTTGCAATATTATAGGTAAATTGATATGATAAATATTTGACACATAAAAAAGGACATGATGTATGCCTCTCCACCTCCTACAATTCTCTGCTTCAGATCACTGGTGTTCTAATCCATCTCAACTGCAATCAATGAACAGCTCATTATGAACATTATATATACTCACCTAAAACACACATCATTGGACTTGGACTATTCACGACCACTCTGCACCCATGCAGTGTCTCTCTCTCTTCATCATACGTATTCACTTGTTTATTATCAACAGTATATGTACTTTGCTACTTACCTCTGTTACCTACCTGTTGGAACATTATACTGTCATTTTCTGTTTTACTGCTGATATCTCCTTTTACCTGTATCTGCTGTATCCATCCATCTTCTCATTAAATCCTACCGCATCTGGATTCAACTGTACATTGGTGTGAGTGCATTCTAACAGAAGACTTGACCTCAACATGAATCCAGTGGGAGTCGATCTCTGTGAAACCGCCAATGCTCTTCAATTAGATTAAATTGTAATCCCACCATTTATTCTCCATAGAGCACTTCCGTGAATATTACTGCCAACTCACTCTTCCTCACAATAGAGGCCCTCATTGATTCGGGATCGGCGGGAAACTTCATCTCCAAATCTCTCTGTCAACAGCTCAACTTCCCAACCATCACCTGCTCCACAGCACTCCCTATCCACTCTGTAGTGGGCCAACCACTGGGAAAAGGTATCATTACTCATTGAACCATACCCATCCTCCTACAAGAAGGCACCTGTCATACTGAATACATTCCACTTCTTGTTCATGAGGGTTCCACATCAGAAATTGTCATTGGCAGACCTTGGCTTGTGCAACACTCTCCCACAGAGTCCTGGGTATCTGGGGAGATCCTAACTTGGGGTGAACAATGTTTCAACAGATGCCTGTCCTTACCTTGTCCTCACTCTCCTAATATAGCACCAAAATGATGTATTGATAAGTCCCCTTTCTGCTGGTCAGAGTGGATTTTGAGGGAGATACCTATATACATACCTTTTGGAAAAGGTCATGAGGCATCAGTAGTAAACGTGTCATAAGATTGCATTGTGTGAGGAACTAACTGATAATCTGATGTTTTACTGGTGATTTGTGTGAAGTTAATAAAAGTCGTTGGTGTTGTAGCGCCACTAGTGTTCATTACAACAGAGTCTGGGGGACGGAGCTTTAACTTCTATCAAGAGATTATGGGAGAAATATCTAAAGTTGGTATTCGAGGAGGGGGATAAAAAAAAGGTTAAGTCTGCCTCTAGAGATGCAAGGGTGTGCCTTATGCAATTCAAGGTTTTACATAGTTTATGTATTTAATATTTTATTTAATATTTAATAGTTTATTTAATATTATGTATTGTTACATCTATTGGACCCCCTCTAGATTGTATAGGCTTGGTTTTAAAAGTACACCCACCGGCTGGCTATGCCAATCAGAAGATGGAGACACAACCCATGTTTTTTGGTGGTGTTTTAAGATCCTTGAATTGTGGTTAAAGGTTCAGCGTTTTATGTGTGATGTATTTGGCACTAAAATTTAATTTTGCCTCAGACTCAGTATTTTAGGCGATGGAGCTGTCATCAATATATGGAATAAACGCATAAAACATTGGGTTCTAACCAGGCTGGAGCGTCCCCATTTCAGGAGTGGTGCACGGAGATTGGGAGGGTGGTGGCTTTTGAAGAAGTGTCATATAGGAGACTGGGGATCTTGGATTTGCTTGTTGGGAAATGGGGCAACTATCTGGCATTCTTGGAGGGCTCTTGGGTTGGGGCAGTGGAGATTGAGGTGTAGTGGTTTATGTGTGTGATTTGTATTATTATTTTTTTGTGTGTGTGTGTGTGTGTGTGTATACCCATGTGTGACCATAGGAATGTTTGTTGAGTGTCAGGGTGGGGTTGGGGATTGGGAGGGGTAATAGTGGGGGTTAAATGTTGATTCTGTGTATATATGTTTTGCTTTTCGTTGTTTACTGTATGAATCAATAACAAATGTTAATCACAAAAAGAAAAATTATTAGTCAATATGAATGTACCATTGTGCCACAAATGTGATCAATTGAGCTTAACTTGTACTGAACCCGGAATTGTAGTCTTTTGAATGATATACAGGGAGAAAATTGTGGCAATGACGAGTTATAATATACAGTGCATTGAAAATGCCAACTAACTATGCCAAGTAACTATGCCAAATAACAAAAAAGTCCAAAACCTCATTAAATTGAAAAATATGTCATGTAAAACTAACATTATATTTTATTTTTAAGTATTCATGCCCTTCATAATTACTAGGTTAAATACTGGCTGTGACTGAAAATAATGTCCATGGCTCAACAATATCAAAACTATTGCACAAAAAGGCGCTGTACAGCAGAGTGGCTAGGAAGAAGCTTTGGCTGGAAAAAAGCTCATGCTTTCCCGTAAAGACTTTGCAATACATCACTTGGATACTTCAAAGATGTGCTGAAGGTCTTGTGATCTGATGAGACTAAAGTGGAACTTTTTGGCTTAAACACTTAATGGTATTGTGTGGTGTAAAGGTGGCAGCATCATGTTATTGGGTGCTTTTCAGCAGCAGGGACTGGCAGTCTTGTGAAGGTTGATGGGATGATGATGATGAATGCTGGAAAATACACAAGAGTTTGGATAAGAACCTATTTTCCTCTGCCAGAAAGTATTGGGAGTAATTTCGTGTTTCAGCAGGACAATGACCCAAAGCCGAAGCAACACTGGAGTGTCTTAAATTAAGAAACTTGATGTCCTTGAGTGGCCCAGTCAGAGTCCTGACCTCAGTCCTACAGTTGCTATATACATACAGGAGCATATACCAGTTAAACTAAGAGTGGATTTAATGACATCTGAGATTGAAGCTTTATGGCTTCAAGTTCATATTCCACATTTAAGTCCCTTATTAGTTTGCTGTTGTTACCGTCCACCCAATGCTAATTCAGCATATTTAGAGAATGTATGTGCTATGATAGATAATGTGTGTGATAGTCTAAACGAAGTATATATTATGGGAGACCTTAATATAGATTGGAAATCATTACAATGTTCTTCAAGAAACAAGCTTTACTCTGTAACAGAGGCATGTGGCTTGGAAGAACTTGTGACCGATCCTACTCGAATATGCTGTAGGAGTGATGGATCTATAACATCTACTCTAATTGACCATATGTTTACAAATTCTGGTGATTTCTGTAGCAAAGCTATATTATTTCCAGTTGGCTGTAGTGATCACAATTTAATAGTAGTCGTGAGGAAAACTAAAGTTCCTAAGGGTGGACATAGTATAATTGTAAAAAGATCATATAAACAGTTTATTGAAGATGACTTTATGTCCGTAGTATTTGTTGGGATGAGGTCCTGATAAGTGACAATCCTGATGATGCTGTTAAAGCCTTTAATAAGTTGTTTTTAGAAGTAAGTGATAAACATGCCCCTTTAAAAAAGAGAACAGTGAGGAAAGTTAGAGCAGGGTGGATTGATAATGAACTTAAGGAGTGTATGCTAGAGAGGGATGAGGCTAAAAAAGTGGCAAATATTTCTAGTTATGAATCAGATTGGCGATTCATAACTAGAGTATATCGAAAGTTGAGAAATTATGTATCTAAATTAAACATAAAGAAAAAGAAATTGTATTATAAAAATTTGATTATAAATGAGAAGTATGACAATAAGAAATTATGGAATGTCTTAAACAAGATGTTGGGAAGGAAAGTTAAATCTATCCCAGCATTTATTGAATCAGAGGGTTATTTTATTACAAAGCCAATGGATATTGCCAATCATTTAAATAATTATTTTTGTGATAAAATCAATAAACTAAGGGGTGATATGGAACAAACTGGAAATATAAACGCAGAGGTCTTAATAAGGAACAGCATTATGCAGAAAAAGAACTGCAATTTTCATTTTGGTAAAGTTACATTGCAAAAGGTAGAAGAATTACTATTGGAATGTAAGGAAAAACCATCTGGTATGGACAATATTGATTCTAAGTTGTTTAAATCTGTTGCTAGTTTATTTGCTGTCCCTTTTACTCATATTTTAAATTTGAGCCTAAATATAGGGGTTTATCCTCAGGCTTGAAAAACAGCCAAAATTGTACCGTTACCAAAAAAACATCTTCAACTTTCTGTGGACCCAACTGTAGACCGATTAGTCTGTTGCCTGCGTTAAAATTATGGAGAAGATTGTTGTGAAACAAATTCAAAAATATTTTTCCGATCATAATTTAAATACAGAATTCCAACATGCCTATAGAGCAGGTCATTCGACCACCACTGCTATGGCTCAAATGACAAATGACTGGCTAATAGCATTAGATAATAAAAAGTTAGCAGGAGCTGTACTGTTAGATTTTAGCTCTGCTTTTGATTTGATTGATCACAAATTTTTACTAAGCAAATTGCACTGTTATGGTTTCAGCTCAACAGCAACAATTTGGTTTCAGAGTTATTTAGGAAATAGGAGGCAAACTGTTTTTTTCAATGGAAGTTTTTCACATGAAAGAGCAGTTGACTGTGGTGTACCACAGGGAAGTTGATTAGGACCACTCCTGTTTTCTATATATACAAATGACTTGCCATTAGTCTTAAAGAAAGTAAAAATAGCTATGTACGCTGATGACTCGACTATCTATTCATCTCACAAAACTATTGAAGACCTTGAAATTGTGTTATTGGAAGAACTAAAGTCTGTAGTAGAGTGGGTTACAAATAATAAGCTAGTCTTAAATGTAGGCAAGACAAAAAGTATTGTTTTTGGTACCAGACACATGTTGTTGAGTGAACCCAAATTGAATCTAGTTGTTAAAGATATGTATGTTGAGCAGGTACTACAGACGAGGCTTCTGGGTATCGAAGTCGATAACCACTTATCATGGTCCAAGCATATCAGTATAGTTGTGCGCAGGATGTGCAATGGTCTTTTATGGTGAGAAGGTGTTCTCACATGCTGCCTTTTAACATGAGGGCAGATGTTATGAAATCACTTGTATTGTCACAGTTGGACTATTGCTCAGAGGTTTGGTCATGTGCTGCTGTGACATATATAACAGATTTACAAATGGTCCAAAATAGAGCAGCACGATGTGTACTTCAGTGTCCATTTGGAACTAATGTGAACTGGATGCATAACACACTGTCCTGGTTAAATGTAAAAGAAAGATTTACAGTTTCCTTGCTAAATTTAACAAGGAACATTATTTTAACTAAATTACCAAAAGTACTTTATTGTAGGCTAAACTTTAGTTTTGATGAGCACCATTATGCCACTAGACATTCTACAGAGGGTAGGTTTATACTACCCAAAGTAAAAACAAATTATGGAAAGAGAACTATGTTGTATAAAGCCATGTCCGGTTGGAACACTTTGCCCAGAGACATTGTAAATGCACACAGTAAACATCAGTTTAAAGTCCTTTTAAAAAGGCATTTGATCATAAATTAAAATGTATTGCGAATGGTAAATTGTTATTCCACTATAAATTCTTGCTTACAGTATCATGGCCAAATTGTATTTTTTGTAACAAAAGATTATTTCAGATCTTAGAACTATGACTAACTAGGTCTTGTGTATGGGTGTGTGTTTGGATTTGTATGTAGGTATGTGTGAGTAGGGGTGTTGTGTTTTTAATCTTTATTGCATTAGTGTTTTGTTTTGCAAAATGTAATGCATTGAATATTGGTGTAAAGGTCTTGTAAGCGGCATGTTGGATTGTATCGACTCAGGAAGAGTAGCTGCTCGTGTGCAGCTAATGGAGATCGAAATAAATAAATAAATAAAAAAATCCTATTAAACATCTTTGGAGAGACCTCAAAATTGCTCCATCACTGATCCCCCACTAATTTGGTACAGCTTGAGCAATTTATTATTCTAATATTGCTACATCATGTGCAAAGTTGATAGTGACTTATCCAAAAAGACTGATGGATAACTTTTTCAAGGCAATGTATGTAAAAATAATGTTTATAAATGACATATAAATGTTTATGCATATTAATATACATTGAGCAAAGAAAAGTATAAAACATAATTATCATGCTGTTTATTCAAGTTGCAGTCTGCTTTTTTCCACACAAATGTTCATAGAAGTTGGTAGATCTGGGTCCTAACTAGTATTATAATTGCCAGACAGACAGATTATTTTAAGGAGGTGGAAGTTGGCTGAAGTGCCCCCATTTCAGGAGTGGTGTTCAGAGATGGCCAGAGTGGCAGCTTTTGATGAGGGGGCATCCAGAAGACCGGGGAGTTTAGACCTGTTTGTGGAGAAATGGGGCAAATATCTGGCTTTTTTGCAGGGCACCTTTGGGGAGGGTGTAGTAGTTTCTTGTGCCAATTTTGTGAAAAATCACTCAGCATCTTTGGGGTTTTGATTTCAGAAGAATAGACTTTATTATCACACAATAAAGCCGAGTTGCCTACGGTGAAACCACAGTAACAACAACTAAACCATCTCTGGTTTGGTTTTACTTAAATACATCTCAAACAAGGTGGAGCTTACACTTTTTTAAACATGCATTCGTTATCATCCTCTTCATTGACTCTGGTCTTGACCATATTAGGAAGTAACAGAACCACCTTTGGAAGAGATCAGTTCTCCCCCCTAAGTAATGCTATTTATGTTTCTGCACACACAGTATTCATCACGTCACAGGCCTTTACATACAGTAAACTGCATGTTTGCCCCTCAGACATAACTGTGGTATAAATCAACAATGTTTTCATTGATTATTCCTGATTAACTTGATAAAAATATACTACAAGGGACAGTGGAGAGAGAGGTGTAGTGGATGTGTGTGATTAGCATATGTGCTAAGTAGTGAGGGATAAATATTGATTCTGTATGTTTTGCTGTTCTTTGTTTAATCGATGAATCAATAAAACAATTGGCAATGGGATAGCATGTAATATGCATTGTAGGGTCAAGGAAAAAGTGACAATAATAATAATACAAATATTATTAAATAAAGATAATTTTCTGATATTTTTAAAATATTTGTTATGGGATAAAATCAGAATGGGAGAAGCAGGGTGGAGAGGAGATTACTGAGAAGACTGCAACAAAACTAGAATATTTACTTTGAACTTAACTTCTTATTGTTTTAAAATTAAGCCATTTTAAACAGTTCGAAGGTTTTAAAATATAGAGTTCAGCATCAACCAAACAGTAACCTTTTTTATTTATAATAATAATAAATACATATTTTGGCAATTGTAATAATACCTTTAATAAATGCAATTATCAAATGTATTGTATCAATCTGCATAAAAAACTATTTATTTACATGAATGCTGTGTTGAGAAAACAGCTCCCAAAATCACCAGAACTGAACAATAAAACCCAAAATGAGTTTTCTCAAACGCGTCCTCCAGTCCAGCAGGAGACGCAAAAGCGCCATTAAACACGAGAAGAAGAAGATTTTATCGGTAAGTGTTTGAATGTGTTTAACTTCATTTGTGAGTTTATGTTTGTGAGGTTGTGTTCTGTGCATGTTGTTTTTCTGTCTTTGGGGTTTTAATGATCGTATTAGAAGATTATTATCGTCGTTTGTGGCGGTTTTGTGACGGACTCTTTAAAATATTCCGTTTCAGGAGAAACAAACAAAAAACTTAAGAGCCCCTTCAGGGAGAATTTGTTTTCTGAAATAGTTTTACTGTCTCTCGCTATAAATTTACCATGATTTTACTGCAGTAACCGTATTTTATCAATCATATTCGTAGTGAAACTATAGTAGTACAGGAAAACGAATACTGTGTTTAATAAACATAATTTTGTGATTATTATGGTTTTACTACAATAACTGTAGTTTAACTGTGATTACTGAGGTAGTTTAACCATTGTATTTGTAATAAAACCAAAGTAATCACAAGATTAATCATGAATAATCTTTATTAAAACATGGTTTTGGTCCCAAAAGAAACTAAAACAAACATGTCCCACCTCAGTCATGTTTACTACAATATTACTATAGTAAAACCATGTTTCAGAGCAAAAACATCACACTGTCATGGTAACTACTATAGTAAAGCCATGATTGCTATTGTATGTTTTTTTGGCTTCAGTGTGTTTTTATTTTACTATAGATTTATCATGGTTAATCTTGTGATTATTATGGTTTTACTTCAAATACCATGATTAAACTACTACAGTAACCAGATAAACTATGATATTTGTGGTCAAACCATAATCACTCAAAAGTTTTCATTTTCCTGTTTTGTTACTAGTCTATGGTGTCACTTTGAATATAATATTTAAAATATGGATACTGTAGTAAAATCATGGTAAATATAACACAAAACTTGATCAATGTCAGGCCAGAGAGAGGTTGAATTTTTGAAAATGCCCAATGCGCTCCTCGTTGTGGCGTAGTGACTCGCCTCAATCTGGGTGATGGAGGACGAATCTCAGTTGCCGTCAATCCGCACAACACATGCCCCACCGAGAGCAAACCACATTATAGCAACCACAAGGAGGTTTCCCCATGTGACTCTACACTCCCTAGCAACCGGACCAATTGGTTGCTTAGGAGACCTGGCTGGAGTCACTCAACACACACTGGATTCAAACTTGCGACTCTAGGAATGGTAGTCAGCGCCAATTCTCGCTAAGCTACCCAGACCACCCGAAAACATTTTACAGTTATGTTTTTAAATGGTTTCAATGTATTAAAATATAGAGTTTGTCAATAATCTAGTTTCCATCCACGTTTTGTTATCGTCAAAGTAAAAATGCGTAACAAAAATGTGGTAAATTTGCTAAATTTGCTGTCTTCTGCCTGTTTCCATTTAAATGGCCTTTTATTGATAAAAATGGTGTGCGTGATGACGTTGTGCTTAAAAAAACACTTTGTCATATAAGTTTTGGTTTATCGATAATTGTGTACCTTTCGCCTCCCAGATGTCCCTAATGTTTTTTCCCCCAAAGTTTTGGTAAAATGGGGAGATTATTGAGACAATGCATTGAAATTGGCCAGCTTACTGTCATTTTAATTTCACAAATAAATGCAATCAGAAGTCGAGGAATTGCAATCAAAAGGGAACAGTTGCCCTTCTGATAGGACTGTAATATTGGTTCTTATGTTGCGCCTGTCACAGGTTGCCACCGGTTCCAACCCAAAAGTGAATCGTCATGGGGAAACTTTCGGTCTTAGTATAAGGTCCATCCATCGATGTGTATGAATGCAGTGTGCACAGCTATTAACTCTTTCCCCGCCAAACACGGAATTTTCCGTGTTTTATGAAAAAACGCTTCCCAGCCAAACACGGAATTTTCCGGGTTTCCGTGTTTTAGGTGTTATACGGTAAGGAAGACCCCTGCGCATGTTTTGAAAGAGTACGCAACTCTTTGATCAAAGAAACAGACTGCGATCGTCTCAAACATGAAGAAGTGGAGTATTGAGAAGCTCAAAATATCAGACATAAACATGCCTTTTTCTCAGCTTTTTGTCTGAAATTTTGTTTTTTGACAAAACCTACCTCTGTTCAAGTCGCAATAAAAAAAGAACAAATGAAGATAAAATAGAATTGGTTTTTTTTCCTAAAAGCAGAGGCCCAGATCTTTATTTTGATATATAGCATCTTCATATATTCATGGAAGAAAATATTCTGCGGGCCATTAAAGTTTAGCGAAAATCGTCCAAAACCCTGGCGGTGGCTGGCAACTTTTTTTAAAAAACGCTGGCGGGGAAAGAGTTAAAGAAAAATGTATGTGGTGTAATATCAGGGTTTACATACATGATACATTCCTGATATTCTATTTTAAACAAACATTTTATCTAAAGCATCGACATTGCAACTGCATTATGAAATAAAAAAGCTTATTCTGGCAATTGTTCAATCATTTAATAAATTCAATTGTAAAATTGAACTAAAAAAAAAAATTGTTTTCCCAAACGCATCCACACTCCATTTGTGGGATTTGTATTTTCTTTGATGTGAATTTTCTGTGATGGACACTTTAAAATATTCAGTTTCTGAGAAACAAGCAGAAATCTGAGAATATCATGTTTAATTTCTGATAAATGAGCTCGTTAAATTCATCGTCTGATTTTAAATGACTTCAATGAAGGTGAGTATATGTGAAAAATTAAACCAAACTCCAAGCACACATTTATATTTATAGGCTAACAAAGTTATTTAACAGAGCTGTTTATAATCTTATAATAATGTTTTTGAGTTTGATGAATGTCAGTTTATTATAATTGTGATGTTTTTGTGTTCAGATGTTCATCATGAGAGAGCAGGTGGATGTGATCTGCTGTAAATCAGTAGGAACTGATCTGTCCATGCTGGATATTGATGATTTCATCTCAGAAATCTCTCAGCTGAAGAAAGAGGTGACGTCACTGAAGACAAAACTGATGGAGAGAGACGACAGGTTACAGGTTAAACATTCATTTCATCCTTAAAGTTGAGATTGTAAGCTTTCTAATGATGTGATATGATGAACGGTACAGATGTGATTGTGTTGTGTTTGTCAGGAGCTGGAAAAGGTTTCCTGTCAATCTTCAGTGTGTGTGACTGATGGGACCTCCACAGAATGGCAGGATTCAGTGTGGAGCGGCAGAGATCAGTCCACACCACAGCGACTGCTGGACAAACTCTCTGAACAGAGATCCAGAGACACACAGGACTCACAGCTCACTTTACTCTGTTCTACTGACGGTAATCAGGGAGATCAAACCTTCACAAACTCTCTGACTTCTGTCTGTAACGCTGGAGAACAGCAGATACTGCAGACACCAGTGAAGATGTGTTCAGTGAAGCTGCTGGACTGCAGGAACCTGATGAAGATGAGAGGAGAAATCAAAGTAGAGGAACAACAGAGTGATGATGATGATCAGACCTCCACAGAGTCTCTGACTTCTGTCTGTAATGCTGGAGAACAGCAGATGCTGATGACACCAGTGAAGATCGAAGTGAAGCAGGAGGAGATAAATGAAGAAATCACAGTAGAGGAACAACAGGCAGATAAAGATAATTATATTTCTTCAGGTATGTTTCTTCCTTTAATAATTTACATTTTCATGTCAATCGACTGTCATTTTACTTTTTATCATTCAAATTCAAATTTTTCAGTGGCAGGAACTGGGAGACTAGTCGGGATTGAGGGAAAGATGAATGCAGCAATGTGAATGGAGATTCAACTTCTCAAGAGATTATAGGAGAAAGATTTAAACTTAGTATTGGAGGAGGGAGTGTGGGCTAGGATTCTAAAAAACATCAAATCTACATCTAGAGATGCAAGGGTACATCTTATGCAATTTAAGATTTTACATCAATTCTGATGGACCCCCTATAGATTGTGTAATCTTGGTCTTAAAGATACAACCACATGCTGGCGAAGCCAATCAGAAGGTTGGGTCTTCTGATCTTTGTTAATATCAAAGAATTTTGGTTGAAGGTTCAGAGTTTTATGTGTGATGTATTGGGCCCTCAAATTTCATTTTGCCCTAGACTCTGTTTTCTAGGCGATGGGACAGTCATTAATATAGGGATGGGTACATAAAAAATTGGGTCCTGGCTGGTGTTATGATCAGAACACAGGTCTTCCATAGGGGATGGAAGTCGGCTGGAGCGCCCTCGTTTCGGAAGTGGTGCATGGAGATTGGCAGAGTGGTGGCATTTGAGGAGGCTGGGCAACATGGGTTTATTTAAATATAAATAAAATAAAAAATGGGGCCATTATTTTGACTTTTTGGAGGTCTTTTGGTTGGGAGGCAGTGGAGAGATATAGATCATGTTAAATGTGTGTATGCGTTCTTATTGTTATTTTTTTTTTAAATATACTTTTTTCGAAATACTTTCTGTTGGGTTATTTTTTATTTATGTGTCATTTTTTTATTTATTATCAGACCACTGAGGGGTTCGTTTGTGTCGGGGGGTGATGGGTGTGATGTTCGGAGGGAAGGGTTTTAAGTTCATATAATTTGATTCTGTATTTTCTGTCATGGTTTTTTAATCTGTCACTGGACTCCATAAAAATGGTTAACAACAAAAATGTTGAGAATCTCCTAACAAGGCCACATGTCACGGTCTGGGTAGATTAGATGGTAAGTGAACAATCAGTTCTCGTGGTCAACTTGTTGAATTCAGGCAGGAGTAAAGACCTGAGCAATATTGACAAGGGCCAAATTGTTATAGCCAGATGACTGTGTTAGAACATCTCTGAAATGGCAAGGCTTTTGGGGTGCTCCCTGTAAGCAGTGGTGAGTACCTACCTACAGTGTTCTGAGGAGAGACAAACCACAATCCGGCAAAAGGTTGTTGGGTACCCAAGGCTCATCAATACACAAGGGCAAGGAAGGCTATCCCGTCTGGTCTGAATGTCTACTGTGGCAAAAGTCACACAAAATTTTAATGATGGTTATGGTAGGAATGCGTCACAACACACAGTGCATCGCACCCTGCTGCGTATGGGGCTGCATAGCCAAATACAGGTCAGAGTGCCCATGATGACCCCCGTCCACCATCGAAAGAACCTACAATGGGCACGCTAGCGTTAGAACTGGGCCTTGAAGCAGTGGAAGAAGGTCGCCTGGTCCAATGAGTCCCGTTTTCTTTTACATTACTTGGACGGCCTTGTACGTGTGTGCCATTTACCTGGGGAGGTGATAAACACAGAGAGGGAGTCTGCTTCACGGATGGAGTTGGGAAGGTCATTCCACCAACGTGGTATGATGAAGCTGAAGGTCTGAGAAAGTGTTTTGGTGCCTCTTTATGTTGGTACAACAAGGCGATGTTCCATAGCTGACCGCAGGGTTCTAGTGGGTGTGTAGCTCTGCAGAAATGATTTTGGGTATGTTGGAGCAGCCCCAGTGACTGTTATGTATGCCAGCATCAGAGCCTTGAATTTGATACTTGCATTAACCGGTAGCCAGTGGAGAGAGACAAGGAGTGGTGTAACATGTGCTCTCTTTGGTTCATTGAAGACCAGACATGCTGCTGCATTCTGGATCATTTGCAGAGGTTTAATTGCACATGCAGGGAGGCCAGCAATTAGAGAGTTAAAGTAGTCCAGTCTAGTTATGACAAGTGACTGAACGAGCAGTTGTGTGGCATGTTCAGATAGGAAGGGTCTTATCTTCCTGATGTTGTAGAGTGTAAATCTACATGATCTTGCGGTTTTTAAGATGTGGTCCATGAAATTTAGTTTATCAATGGTTTCTCCTAGATTTCTGACCATTTTTGAAGGCATTACTGTAATCGAACCCAGCTGCACTGTGATGTTGTGTTCAACAGCAGTGTTGGCTGGAAAGACTAGGGGTTATGTTTTGGCTGGATTGAGTTGCAGGTGGTGTTCCTTCATCCAGGCCGAGATATCTGCCAGGCAGGCAGAGATTCGAGCAGTCACGGTAGTGTTGTTGGGCTGGAAAGACTAGTAGAGTTGTGTGTCATCGGCGTAGCAGTGGTATGAGAAACCATGTGCCTTAATGATGTGTCCCAGTGATGTTGTGTGTATATAGAGAAGAGAAGTGGCCCAAGCGCTGATCTCTGAGGTACCCCAGTAAGTAGTTGATGTGGCTTGGATACCTCACCTCTCCAGGCTAGAGATAGGAGTGTAAAAGAATCAATGGAAAGGAGGCGAGAACCGGCTTTTCAATATAAATAATAGTTTAATGATAAACTTAAAAGAAGACACAAACACAAACATGACGGACATGTCCGTAAACAATCTCTCTCTCCCGCACGATCCTCTGCAGTCAGCCTTTATCCCTCACGGAGGCATAATTAGCCTAATACAGGACCGGGTGTGTAGGATCATGACCCGGCCCCGCCCTCCGCCCTGCCACATTCCTTCCTCGTTCTCTCAGGCTGGGTTATACAAAAAATAAAAAAAATGGGTTACACATATGACCCTTCCGGTCAAAAGTGAATGTGAATACCAAAGTGTTGTATTTAATACTATAGGAAGGTTTGAGGGTGGCCGATAAGAAGGACACGGTAGGCAGGTTACTCCACTCACAGGTTAGGATTTTACTGACCACACTTCAGCGCTCACAGCCTCACACAATACTCTCTTCAGCTCAAAATAATAAACTCTTCAGCTTCACAATAATATACTCTTTTGCTTCACAATAATAACTTTCTGGACCCATGCTCTCTTCCCATCTGCTGTTTGTGTGGCTGCTTTATGCCACTCTCCCCATGATCACTGGAAATAGAAATAGGTGTTAACTTAATTTAGCTTAGGTGGAAGCGCCCTTACCACTCTCTCTCCAGAAGGGCGCTTGATCCCCCGCTATGTGCGGCTTTATCATACGTGAACGCCTGTTGGCACTGTTCTGTCCACTCGACCTGGTTTGGAGCCCCTTTTTTAGTGAGATCAGTAAGCGGGATGTTGACGTCCAAATAATTAGGTTCAAACTTCCTGTAATAGCCAGCCAGCCCCAGGAACTGTCTCACCCCATTTTGGTCTTGGGGCAGGTCGCAATCACTGCAGTTTTGTCAATTTGGGGACGCACATGGTTGTGGCCCAAGTGGAACCCCAGGTACCGTACCTCCACCCGCCAAATCACGCATTTCTTGAGGTTTACAGTGAGCGCCGCCCGTCACAGCGATCTCAGAACTGCCCTCAGATGCTGCATATGCAGCTGCCAATCATTGCTATAAATGATGATGTCATCTAGATAGGCAGCAGCATAAGCCAAATGCGGCTGGAGGATGAGCTCCATGAGACGCTGAAAGGTAGCCGGGGCCCCAAATAAACCGAATGGAAGCGCCACAAATTGGTGCAATCCAAATGGCATGAAGAAGGCTGTTTTTTCACGGGAAATTGCTGTCAAATCCAATGTCGAATAAAATGATATGCCCCGTATCGAGCATTGCATCCAATTCCTCCCAAACTAGTTTCTTTTTGTGTTCAGGCAAGCGATAGGAACGGCTACGTACCACCACTCCTGTTTCATTCTCGATGTGGTGCTGGATGAGGTTCGTACGACCTGGTAGAGGGGAGAACACGTCTGCAAATTCTTGTTGCAACTTGGCAACACCTGTGAGCTGGTCTCAGGAAGTGACCGGAGTGTTATTATTACGTTTTTTTTATTCACCTCCGGCCCGAGCTCCGCCCTCTCTGGAACTACTGTAGCCAACGTCACGGGGACCGCCTCCCTCCACAATTTCAGGAGGTTGGGGTGATATATTTGATGTGCACCCTCTCTATTGGTTCACTTTACCTAATAATCGAGATCCCCCACTTGTTGTGTGACTTTGGCGAGTAACTTGAAGCTCGATGTAGGGAGTAATACAAGTACCTTATCTTCCAGTGCAAATTCACACAGCCAAGCTCCACTGTTATACAGTTGGCTCTGTCATTCTTGAGCTTGGAGCAAATTCTCCTTTGTTAGTTGCCCCAAGGTGTAGAGTTTTCTCTAAGATTAAGTTCTAAATTACATTCTAAATGTCATTTTTGCTATCGGAAGGTCCCTCCTCCCAAGCTTCACGGATGATGTCAATCACCCCATACGGGTGCAGCCCATACAGCAGCTCGAACCTGGAAAACCCTGTGGAGGTTTTCAGGACTTGTCGTACTGCAAATAACAGGGGGTCGAGCCATTTATCCCAATTTCTGGCATCCCCGTGCACACCCCCCGTGGACATCACCACCAATGCCCGGCCAGTGAAATCCCCTGAGGATAGGATGTGCCACCCCCCCAACTTCATCTTGATGTGGAGCTGACAAAGATGGCCCCAACTCCACCTCACCTGCCAGAGCATCGCACACTTCACATCTCACTGATTTTATGCAGAACCCATCTGCACATTTTCCATTTAATACATTCAGAAATTCAGGCCAATTAGTCCCCAGAATCAGCCGATGGTTGATGTGGGAACTAACTGCAGCCACCACTCTGTTTTGTTCCCAGAAATGTATTTGCAAGGGTCATCACAGGGTATTTGTGAATATCCCCATGCACACACTTCACCCTCACCATTTTAGCTGTGCCCAATGCCCCGTGTTGAACCAAGCTTAGGTGGATAGTGATTTGATTACAACCTGTGTCCACCAACGCTTCTTACCTCTATCCGGTACGCTCCGGCTCAGTCGGGGGCAGCCTGCGGGGAGTCGGGGATCCGGACCACCATCCCCAGCTCCATCACGGGGCATTGAAGGAAGTGTCCCGGATCCCTGCAACTCCAGCAGGCCAGCCCAGATGCCACGGCCGCACCTGCATCAGCGGACACGTCCACCTGAGCGGGAGAGCAGCGGAGCGCTCTAGAGGCAGGGGTGTGTGCCCACCACCTTGCACGGGGAACTGATTTTTATTATGGGTTCAAACCCAAAGGCCTGGAAACCTATAGTAATTGTTATGAATTTTAGGGGTTCAAGCGCTTGGCACTGAAACCCTATTGTAATTGTTACGATTTTTATTATTGGGGGTTCAAGCGCTTAGCGCTAGGTGACATTAGGTGATCACAAGTAGAACAAAACGTATATCTATTATTTAATTTCCGTCATTAACATTTTTGCGCAAATTTGCAAAAAAAAAATGTCTATCTCCTCCAACGCCATATGTTCGATTAGCAAGCAAATAAGGGTGTGTCTACTATGAACCCTCCTGACAAAAATGTATCAAAGGAATTTTGATTTGTTGAAGCATTGCGAAGATATAAGCCAACAAATTGGTCAGGCATTGCCCATTTTGTATGCATTGACCAATATCTGCCAAATGAAAAGGCCAAATGTTACTAAACTTGATACACATGTACAACAGCACATTTTGAGTCTGCATACTAAAAGAATGTTCCTATATGGGGGCACTACAACTAAAAAATACTCATAACTCTGTAACTGTATATTTGAAGTTGAATATTGGTATGCTTCTTGTAGGGCCAAATGCTTACATATGGCAATATAATTTTTACTCCTACAATATGACTCGGACAAATAAAAAAACATGGCCACCAGCAGCCAATCATATTTCAGAAAAATGGCTATATAAATGGTGTGTTGTATATTATCCATTGTTACCTGCTATTGTGAACTACATCTAGGACTCCCTAGGTCAATAATTACCAAAGAAAAGTTTAACTTTATTTATTCATTTAGTTATTTAGGGGCTGCATTTATCATGTAGGTTTGACCAAGTGTATCCCAAAGCCTTATTCCTAAAATAAATAAATAAATAATCCTTTTTGGAGATTGGGTGCTTTGTGGCTTTATCACAGTTAAAAGTTTTTAAAAAAATGACCACCAAAACAATTATCCTGTTTCACGATCATTGGATACAAGACATCAGTCATATTTAACACCAGTTTGCAAATTCAGCAACTTACAAAGTACATATACATTTATACAAATACATTATATTTGCCTTTCCCAGCTGCTCCAGGAACACCCTCCGCTTGTTCCGCTTATCAGGCATCCAGGTAGGGTTGATCTTGTTCCATATCACGAAGGCATTGTGGCTGGATTCCTGTCCTCATGATCACTTATCTCAGCCGTTTTGCACAGTGTGCTCAGGAGGACCACAATCTTGTTCCTCTTTGGAAGGTAAGAAACTAGAGTGGTGGTGGGGGTGAAGGCAAACTTTAATGAGAAGGCCTCTCTCCCCCTTGTTGCAAGGAGTGCAGGATGGAGCTCAGGATTGTTCTTTCTCACTTTGCCAACCATGGTGATCTTCCTCTTCAGGAGCTACTGGCTGAGTTCGATAGAGGTGAAGAAATTGTCACACGTGACATTGTGCCCCCTCAGTCCATCTGTCACATCAAGCACAACCCGCATCCCCTGGTTCTTCTCCGTGCGTCCACTGGTCGGCTTCCCTGTGTAGACTTGCATCTTCCAAGCGTAGCTGGATTGTGCATCACAGGCCACCCATATCTTGATGCCATGCTTTGCTGGCTTGCTAGGCATATTATGCTGGAAAGGACAGTCTCTTGACAAAAGAGATTACTATCAGTAATTAGTATCAGTGTCACAGAAAACAATCACATAAATCAATGATATTAAAGCAAATACATAATAGCACATAAAGCAATACATAATACAATTGAAAATCACAATACATAATACAATTGAAAATAACAGTGAAAATCACTTATTACAGATATGAAAATAAAAATGTACCTCTGAATGGAACCAGTTGCTCATTCACTGTTAGTTCAGGCCCAGGGTTGTAGAGGTATGGCAGACACTCCACCCACTTCTCCCATACCTCCCTTATGGCCCCCAGTTTGACTCTCACACGTCTTGCAGGTCTTGACTCACGGTTATCAAATTGTAGCATTCTTGAGAAAGTGTGAAATACTTTCAGTGGCATGGAAAATCGCCCTTCCACTCTCTGCATCCCAGAGACTACACGTAGCCTCGCCTCGGGACCTATACACACCCGCTAAGATTAGCAGACCTATGTAGGCAAGCAGGTCAATCTCATCCATCCTTTTCCAGTTGTCTCCATATTACAGAAACCCTCCAAATTTGTCATCTTTAGGATTATTTTTTCGATCCCTGGTGTGATGAACATGTAGAATGTTAAGGCGATGTCCTGGGCATGGGCAACTGCCACCCTTCCCTGGTTGTCATATGGTGACAAGGACCATGTTATTTTGCTGTTCTTTGACAAAAATGTCTCTTTTTCAGCTTGAGGGATTTCTTCATCTAAAGATGATGCATTGTGCTCTTGGTTGTATTCTTCCCCATCTTCTTCTTCAGATACCTCCTCCTCCTCCTAAATCATTGTTCTCCTGTTCCTCCTTGACATACGACCTGTTGGCACTGAAATGTGCACTCATGGCTTCAGAAAAAAGAGAGAACTGAGGGCATTGTCATTTGCAGCACCTTTATAGCCTCTGACTGCATCTTGTAGGGGCCAATGTCAGTCCTACAATGTCAGTCAGGCAAATAAAAAACATGGCCGTCAGCAGCCAATCAAATTTCAGCAGCTAATTACATCATATCTGAATGGCCGACCATTACGAAACTTGAGATATTTATAGACAGTGTTAGAATGAGGCTGTGTAACAAGATTTATAAAAAATCGGCCACAAGGTGGCGCTATAACAAGGAAATTTACGTTTTCACCAATAACACCACAAGTGAGTTGAATAATCTCAAAATATTTTTTTCCTCTTAATTCCTTTCACCAAGACCTACAAAATGTATATCTTCGTTTTATGGCATTTTATAAAATGTTTTCTGAAATTCAAATTTTCTAAAAAGATACTTTTTCAAACTCCTCCTAGGCCGTATATCCGAGTCTCACAAAAATTATTGTGTGTCTCCTATGCTAATACTAACCCAAACTTCTAAAACTTTTTTGGAGATTGGGTGCTTTTTGGCTTTATTTTATTTATTTTAACAGTTAAAAAGTAAAAACAAATTACCACCATAACAATGATCCTGTTTCAGGATTGTTGAACAGAAGACATCAGTCATTTAACACCAGTTTGCATACTCAGCAACTTACAAAGTACACACACACACACACACACACACACATATACAGGTGAAAAATTAGAATATCGTGCAAAAGTTCATTAATTTCAGTAATTCAACTTAAAAGGTGAAACTAATATATTATATAGACTCATTACAAGCAAAGTAAGATATTTCAAGCCTTTATTTGATATAATTTTGATGATTATGGCTTACAGCTTATGAAAACACCAAATTCAGAATCTCAGAAAATTAGAATATTACATGAAATCAATAAAAAACAAAAGGATTTTAAATACAGAAATGTCGGCCCTCTGAAAAGTATAATCATGCATATGTACTCAGTACTTGGTTTGGGCCCCTTTTGCATTAATTACTGCCTCAATGCGGCGTGGCATGGATGCTATCAGCCTGTGGCACTGCTGAGGTGTTATGGAAGACCAAGATGCTTCAATAGCGGCCTTCAGCTCTTCTGCATTGTTTGGTCTCATGTCTCTCATCTTTCTCTTGGGAATGCCCCATAGATTCTCTGTGGGGTTCAGGTCAAGCGAGTTTGCTGGCCAATCAAGCACAGTAATACCATGGTCATTGAACCAGGTTTTGGTACTTTTGGCAGTGTGGGCAGGTGCCAAGTCCTGCTGGAAAATGAAGTCAGCATCTCCATAAAGCTTGTCTGCTGAAGGAAGCATGAAGTGCTCTAAAATGTCCCGGTAGACGGCTGCGTTGACTCTGGACTTAATAAAGCACAGTGGACCAACACCAGCCGATGACATGGCTCCCCAAACCAACACAGACTGTGGAAACTTCACACTGGACTTCAAGCATCTTGGATTGTGTGCCTCTCCATTTTTCCTCCAGACTCTGGGACCTTGGTTTCCAAATGAGATGCAAAATTTGCTCTCATCAGAAAAGAGGACTTTGGACCACTGAGCAACAGACCAGTTCTTTTTTTCTTTAGCCCAGGTAAGACGTTTGACATTTGAAGCCCATGTCCAGGACCCGTCTGTGTGTGGTGGCTCTTGATGCAGTAACTCCAGCCTCAGTCCACTCCTTGTGAAGCTCCCCACACATTTGAATGGCCTTTTCCTGACAATCCTCTCCAGGCTACGGTCATCCCTGCTGCTTGTGCACCTTTTTCTTCCACACTTTTCCCTTCCACTTAACTTTCTATTAATGTGCTTTGATACAGCACTTTAAGAACATCCAACTTCTTTTGCAATTACCTTTTGAGGCTTTCCCTCCTTGTGGAGGGTGTCAATGATGGTTTTCTGCACAACTGTCAGGTCAGCAGTCTTCCCCATGATTGTGAAATCAACTGAACCAGACTGAGAGACCATTTAAAGGCTCAGGAATCCTTTGCAGGTCTTTAGCTGATTAGAGTGTGACACTTTGAGCCTACAATACTGAACCTTTTCACAATATTCACATTTTCTGAGATTCTGAATTTGGGGTTTTCAAAAGCTGTAAGCCATAATCATCAAAATTATATCAAATAAAGGCTTGAAATATCTTACTTTGCTTGTAATGAGTCTATATAATATATTAGTTTCACCATTTAAGTTGAATTACTGAAATTAATGAACTTTTGCACAATATTCAAATTTTTCGAGTTTCACCTGTGTGTGTGTGTATATATATATATATATATATATATATATATATATATATATATATACAAATACATTCCTTTATTGCATACTTTGAAAGTTCTTAAAAGGCTTGAACCCCGTTAATTGCTGCTTGCTGCTATATTTATTATTATTATTAATCCGCCACTAAACTGATTGGGCAGAGCAAACCATAAGGCCTAGAGACTTGAATCTTGGTCAGATGGTAGTAGTATTGCTCGTTACTCAGAAACACAGACTTGGCCAAATCAGTCAATAGGGGGCGCTACAGCGATCTAAAACGCGTAACTGCTTATAACTCCTAGACTGTATGTCGTAGAATCAAGTGCTTTATATAATTGGAATCCTTGGCTCAAACCAAACAAATGTAATATCTCCGATTTAATTTCTGTCTTTAGAAAATGAGCCTGACAAAATATACACAAGCTTATAAATCCTAAAAGAAAAGTCAAAACTTCACGAAAGTAGGTGAGCACAAGCAACATATAATTCTAAAGAAGCATACAAACGTTTATAGAGATTGGACAATAGTTGGATTTATAACTGTTGTAAAACTTTACAAAAACATATATTCCCATAGTAAATAGCCTGTATTTGCTGTAAATCTATGATCTAGGTGGTTGCATGCTTGCTAAATAAAACAATACTTTTATGTATATTATTATGTTTTATAAAGGCCTTAAACCACTTGAACCCCGTTAATTGCTGCTTGCAGCTATATTTATTGTTATTATTACACTTTATAGCATTAGCTTTAAAAAAAAAAAAGGTGACTATCTGCGCTCACAGATGTGCATATCTGATATTAGCAGCATATTTAGTGCTTATAAAGTGCTGAATGTGAGATGACCACAATAAAATTAGCTTCAGCAGTGGCCCAACTTTCACAGAAATTTAAATGCAGGAAAAACCCTAAAAAAAACTTGGGCAGGTGTTTATTTAAAACCCTGATGACTATAATCATTAAATGCAGTTATTATAAACTGTATGAATAAATACCGTTTTCACAACAAACATCACAAATTTATACTGGAAATTTGTTGTGTTCTGGTATTGAATTATGCTTCAATTTGATTTGTTTTTACATTTGTCCCTTTTGAATTGATTTTTGTCCAATTACTGTGTTTATTTTAGAGCTGATGGAAGTGAAAGAGCAATGTCAAGAACTGAATGAAATGGAGGAGAAACTTCAGTGTCAGAAACGTCATGATTTCACATCTGGAGAAAAATCTTTGAGTTGCTCAAAGACTAAGAAGAATTTATCACCAGAAAACCAGAAAAGAAGAGCAGCCAATAATATTTTCACCTGCTCACAGTGTGGAAAGTGTTTCACAAATAAAAGCCACTTGAAACAGCACCAAAGAATCCATACTGGAGAAAAACATTACAAGTGTTCACACTGTGAAAAGAGTTTCAATTACTCACATAACCTGAAAACACACAAGAGAATTCATACTGGAGAAAAACCTTACAAGTGCTCATACTGTGAAAAGAGTTTCACCAGGTCAGAACACCTGAAAACACACGAGAGAATTCATACTGGAGAAAAACCTTACAAGTGCTCATACTGTGAAAAGAGTTTCACTCTGTCAGAACACCTGAAATCACACAAGAGAATTCATACTGGAGAAAGACCTTACAAGTGCTCACACTGTGGAAAGAGTTTCACTCACTCACATAACCTGAAAACACACGAGAGAATTCATACTGGAGAAAAACCTTACAAGTGCTCACACTGTGAAAAGAGTTTCATTCAGTTACAAAACCTGAAATCACACGAGAGAATTCATACTGGAGAAAAACCTTACAAGTGCTCACACTGTGGAAAGAGTTTCAGTCACTCACATAACCTGAAAACACACGAGAGAATTCATACTGGAGAAAAACCTTATATATGCTCACACTGTGGAAAGAGTTTCATTCATTTACAAGACTTGAAAACACATGAGAGAAATTATACTGGAGAAAAACCTTACAAGTGCTCACACTGTGGAAAGAGTTTCAGTCACTCACATAACCTGAAAACACACGAGAGAATTCATACTGGAGAGAAACCTTACAAGTGCTCACACTGTGGAAAGAGTTTCACTCAGTCACAAGACCTGAAAACACATGAGAGAATTCATACTGGAGAAAAACCTTACAAGTGCTCGCACTGTGAAAAGAGTTTCATTCAGTCTGCACACTTGAAAAAACACGAGAGAATTCATACTGGAGAAAACCCTTAACTCTTTCCCCGCCAAACACGGAATTTTCCGTGTTTTATGAAAAAACGCTTCCCCGCCAAACACGGAATTTTCCTCTGTGTTTTAGGTGTTATACGGTAAGGAAGACCCCTGCGCATGTTTTGAAAGAGTACGCAACTCTTTGATCAAAGAAACAGACTGCGATCGTCTCAAACATGAAGAAGTGGAGTATGAGAAGCTCAAAATATCAGACATAAACATGCCTTTTTCTCAGCTTTTTGTCTGAAATGTTGTTTTGACAAAACCTACCTCTGTTCAAGTCGCAATAAAAAAAGAACAAATGAAGATAAAATAAAATAGTTTTTTTTTTTGCCTAAAAGCAGAGGCCCAGATGTTTATTTCGATATATAGCATCTTCATATATTCATGGAACAAAATATTCTGCGGGCCATTAAAGTTTAGCGAAAATCATCCAAAACCCTGGCGGTGGCTGGCAACTTTTTTTAAAAAAACGCTGGCGGGGAAAGAGTTAAGTGCTCACACTGTTTTCCGCCAACCATGACACAAGCCCGGATCTGTCTGATTCTTAAAAAGGACAAAGATTCAATAGAGTGTAAGAGTTACCATCCAATTTGCTTGATCTAGTTAGATGTAAAAATATTGTCAAAAATGTTTGTTAAGATTAAGTAAAGTTACATATAGATCAGGTAGGGTTTATTCAAGGCTGCTGCACTTCTGATACATTTACATTACATTTATGCATTTGGCAGACGCTTTTATCCAAAGCGACTTACATTGCACTTATTACAGGGACAGTTCCCCCGGAGCAACCTGGAGTTAAGTGCCTTACTCAAGGACACAATAGTGGTTGCTGTGGGGATTGAACCAGAGACCTTCTGAATAACAGTTATGTGCTGTATCCCACTACGCCACCACCACTCCATGATAACATTAGGCATTTCATTAATATCACTTGGTCAATGGCGAATGATCAGACTTCGGTCTTTGCCATCTCACTTGGTGCCGAAAAGGCATTTGATATGGTAGAATGGGATAATCTTTTTAAGATTTTGGAAATATATAGGTTCGGGAGTACATTTATAGGTTGGAATAAGTTACTTTATGGACACCCGGTAGCTGTGGTACAAACAAATTAATTAATTTCAGAATATTTTACTCTGGATAGGGGCACCCGGCAGGGTTGCTCTCTTTCCCCATTATTCTTCTGTCTTGCCCTGGAGCAGCCGCGATAAGAAGGAAAGATGATTTTCCAGGGGTGATGGCTGGAGGTGTGGCTCTTAAACTTTTTCTTTTCGCAGATTATATTTTATTATTCGTCTTCGCCCCTACTAGATCTATGCCTTGCCTCCACAGAATTATTTACTGCCCAGGAATGGCTTTTCAGCCGTTCAGCTTCATTACATTTATCTTTGATTGGGAAGGTTAATATTATTAAAATTAATTGTATTCCAAAATTCCCTCTCTATATTCCCCTCTCCCTATAGAAGTTTCCCTCTCTTGTTTCATGAAATCTTTTAGCTAACGAAGTCCTTCATTTGGATATTGACATACATAGGCTGATTGACAAAGGTGGGCTACACCTACCCAAGATTTTGTTTTATTATTATGCATTCGATCTCAGACATTTGGCTCATTGGTCGCTTCCACCTGAGAGAGCCCCTTCCTGGTTTTGTATTGAATGGAAATTTCTTGCCCCTGTTTCGCCATTGCAAAGCCTTTCTATTAAACAAACCGGAGAAGTTAAATTACACCCTGTTATCTTGCATTTGCACTTGGTATGGACATTTATTTAAATGTTGACTCGAGTTTATGGCTTAACCCCAATTTATGCATTAATGAGTCGCCTTTCTGCTGGTCAGAGTGGATTGTGAGGGGGGTTGCTACACTCTGTGACCTATATGAGAGTGGGGTGTTTAGATTCTTTAAAAATGTGGTTCAACATTCCCAGATTTCAGATATTTAGGTATTTACAGCTGTGCCACCTGCTCTGTACTTTTTATGGGAGTAGCATACACCCCCCTAAAGTGGCAGACACTCTGGGAATGGTGATTACTGCTTTTGGAAAAGGTCATGAGGCGTAAGTGTATTACTCCCTGCTAATTCAGAGTCTGGGGGACGGAGCTTCAACTTCCCCAATACCAAGTTTAAATCTTTCTCCCATAATATCTTGAGAGAAGGGAGTGTGGGCTAGGATAAAACATAAAGTCTGCATCTAGAGATGCAAGGGTGCAATTTATGTAATTCAAGATTTTACATCAATTCTATTGGGACCCTCTCTAGATTGTGGCTTGGTCTTAAAGACACACCCACCTGCTGGCGATGCCAATCAGAAGATGGAGACACAACCCATGTCTTTTGGTGTTGTTAAGATACAAAAATTAGTTGGAAGGTTCAGGGTTTTATGTGTGATGTATTGGACACTCAAATAAAATTTTGCCCTAGACTCTGCATTTTAGGCAATTGGGCGATCATCAATATACAGTGCATCCGGAAAGTATTTACAGTGCTTCACTTCACTACTACAGTCTTATTCCAAAATGGATTAAAATCATAATTTTCCTCAAAATTCTACAAACAATACCCCCATAATGACAACAAGAAAGTTTGTTTGAAATCTTTGCAAATGTATTAAAAATTAAAAACGAAAAAATCACATGTACATAAGTATTCACAGTATTTGCTCAATACTTTGTTGAAGCATCTTTGGCACTGATTACAGCCTCAAGTCTTTTTGAGTATGATGATACAAGCTTGGCACATGTATTTTTGGGCAGTTTCTCCCATTCTTCTTTGCAGGACCTCTCAAGCTCCATCAGGTTGGATGAGGAGCATCGGTACACAGCCATTTTCAGATCTCTCCAAAGATGTTCAATCTGGTTCAAGAGTGGGCTCTGGCTGGGCCACTCAAGGACATTCACAGAGTTGTTCCATAGCCACTCTTATCTTGGCTGTGTGCTTGGGGTCATTGTCCTGTTGGAAGATGAACCTCCACCCCAGTCTGAGGTCCAGAGTGCTCTGGAGCAGGTTTTCATCAAGGATGTCTTCGTACATTGCTGCATTCATCTTTCCCTCGATCCTAACTAGTCTCCCAGTTCCTGCCACTGAATAACATCCCCACAGCATGATGCTGCCACCACCATGCTTCACTGTAGGATGATGAGCGGTGCTTGGTTTCCTCCAGACATGACGTATACCATTCAGGCCAAAGAGTTCAATCTTTGTTTCATCAGACCAGAGAATTTAGTTTCTCATGGTCAGAGAGTCCTTCAGGTGCCTTTTGGCAAACCCAGGCGGGCTGTCATGTGCCTTTTACTGAGGAGTGGCTTCTGTCTGGCCACTCTACCATACAGGCCTGATTGGTGGAGTGCTTCAGAGATGGTTGTTCTTCTGGAAGGTTCTCCTCTCTCCACAGAGAAATGCTGGAGCTCTGTCAAAGTGACCATCGGGTTCTTGGTCACCTCCCTGACTAAGGCCCTTCTCCCCGATCGCTCAGTTTCGCCAAGAAGCCAGCTCTAGGAAGAGTCCTGTTGGTTCCAAACTTCCTTCCATTTACGGATGATGGAGGCCACTGTGCTTATTGGTACCTTCAATGCTGCAGAAATGTTTCTGTACCCTTCCCCAGATCTGTGCCTCGATACAATCCTGTCTCAGAGGTCTACAGATAATTCCTTGGACTTCATGGCTTGGTTTGTGCTCTGACATGCACTGTTAACTGTGGGACCTTATATAGACAAGTGTGTGCCTTTCTGAATCATGCCCAATCAACTGAATTTACCACAGGTGGACTCCAATCAGTTTGTAAAAACATCTCAAGGATGATCAGTGGAAACAGGATGCACCTGAGCTAAATTTTGTGTGTCATGGCAAAGGCTGTGAATACTTATGTACGTGTGTGTGTGTGTGTGTGTGTGTGTGTGTGTGTGTTTGTGTGTGTGTGTGTGCATGCGCGCCACCGTTATCTAATTTGTTTTACCCCAGTCACATAAATGCTCAAGTTATCACTTTGCTTTGTCCTTTAGCAGATAGTCTTTTTAAAAGCCACTAAAAGTAAAGTTTCTACATGGTAGTTCCCTATGAAATGTATAAACATCTCAAGTTGTTTATAATGTACCAATTTTATAGCAATGCAAATATTTTTATATTGAAACTATTATATTGCACATTTCTGCATATTATGATTTTTTTTTATAAAGTATGTTTTGTCCCCATCATTATTGAATCCTCTTCTTTTTTTCAGTTTTATTGTGTGCTGTGCATATATGTACTATTGTAGTATTACGGTTCACTTGCTTTATCGTCTGATGCTGTACAATAGTATATAAAAAGTATAAACTTTCAATCCAGGTAATCTCAAATCATGAGTTTCATCCACGCAGGAAACATACACTCAAAGAGGACTGTACTCCTACTTATTCATGCAATCATCTAATCAGCCTATCGTGTGGCAGCAGTGCAATGCATAAAATTATGCAAATACAGATATAAATACAAATATGCATAATACTTCAGTTAATGTTCATGTCAACCATCAATATGTGGAAAAAATGTGATCTTAGTGACTTTGGCCTGATTGTTTGTGCCAGATGGGCTGGTTTGAGTATTTCAGTAACTGCTGATCTCTTGGGATGCACAACAGTCTCTAGAGTTTATTCCGAATGGTGCCAAAAACAAAAAAACATCCAGTGAGCAGCAGTTCTGCAGATGGAAATGCCTTGTTGATGAGAGAGGTCAACAGAGAATGGTCAGACTGGTTCGAGCTGACAGAAAGGCTATAGTAACTCAGGTAACCACTCTGTATGATTGTAGTGAGCAGAATATTATCTCAGAATGCACAACAGGTAGAACTTTGAGGCAGATTGGCTACAACAGCAGAAGACCATATCTGCACTTTATTAGGACCATAGTGTTCCAAATAAAGTACTCCGTGAGTGTATATATACGCCTTGACTGTTTTCGCCTGTGCCTCTCCCGACCTATGGTGCTGCCCTCGGCAACTGCCTAGTTCGCCTAAGCCTTGAAACTGCCCCTCATGAAAGCTTCAAAAGGTTCAGTGCCATTCCCGGTTATTACAATTTTATTATTAACAGTTTGCATATTGCTAGCAGATATTTTAGATTATTAAAGCTACCAAATAACACAGATGTAACGAGTCAGACAAGAGTGAAGAGCCATGTGCAGAGTTTAATAGAGATTGTAGTTAAACAGGCAGATGTCTAAACCTGGTAAGCAATCCAGACAATGCAGCAAACAAAGACTGTAATCAAAAGGGGTAAATCCAAGGTACAGGCGAAGGTCAAAATAGACAAAGATAAATGCTCAGAAATGCAAGACAACAGGGTGAATTGGCAAGACTTTACAGTGAAGTGAAGTTTGAGGGGTGATGATATACACTAGGAGTTGATGAGTGAATAAAAATCAGGTGTGAGAGTCAAATGGATTCTGGGAAATGTAGTCCGGGTATGGGAATGTACTCAGGGGAAGGGGATCTTGTGTGAAGAGATCGGGAGGATGTGACAACAGATGCATACATTTTTGCCAAACTACTTAAACTAAAAGGTAAGTACTGTTACTTAACCAAATTTGTCAATTGTCCTCCAGTTTGGGTTAGGTCCCATTAATTGGCTTGGTAGTTTATCTGTATTGCACATTTTATACACAATGGTAATTAAAAGTGCTTTTCATAAAGAAAATACAAAATCCATAAAAATCCATTTTAAAACCCATTAAGAACAAGAAATTTGAATAAAAATATTACAAATTTTTGTTTTTAAATTATTTATTATAAAATAAAACAGAAATAAAATGCATTGCGATCAGTAAATTCAGCACAGTTTTCAGTTAGTAAATTCACACCTAAACAGATTTTAACTTTAGATGTTTTCAGTCTGGTTTTGAATATGGCTAATGTTGGAGCACATCTGACCTCTTCTGGAAGCTGGTTCCATCTGCGGGTGGCATAATAGATAAACGCTGTCTCACCATGTTGATCCTGACTTGATCCTAATGGTCTGAGAGGTCTGTTAGGTTTATATTCAACAAGCATATCTGCAATGTATTTAGATCCTAGGCAATTGAGTGATTTATTCACTAGCAATAGTACTTTAAAATCCATACTCAATGTAACTGCAAGCCAGTGTAAAGACCTGAGGACTGGAGTAATAAGCTTAGTGCAAGAGATTTGGCTTGAACATTGTGTGGGATTAAAGTGTGAAGCATTTACATATTTCCATTGATCATGGTATAAGTAATGGTTGGGGGGTTACCTCCGAGTAGTAACACCCTCGGGGGTCCTCTCAGATGGGGCATCTCTCCTCTTTGCCATACCACAGAGACAAATTCCCAGAGCTTGGCAGGGTATTGAAGGTGGATCTTATTAGAAAACTTAGCCTGGCCTGGAGTACCTTCCACAATTCAGCCCATCCTAACACAGTATCAGATGTCCCCTCCCATATGGTCTAGCACCCTTGCTGATGATGGCTGACTGACCTGATCTTATACCCTTCCTCTTCCATCCTAGATACTTTCCTAACTACCATTGCTTTTCTCTGTTTTCGGGAGGCTGTTGACCACAGTTTGGGAGCCACCCCCCATCCAAAGCATGTTCTTCCTAACTTTGTTCTTCCTTCTCTTGATGCTTCAGTCTTGAAACTGCCTGGTTTACGACCTCCTCTGCCTTACAAAACCTGTTTGGACTTGGACTCAACCTGCCCTCACTGCTTGGTCTGTTGATTCCCATAACTCCAAAACAAGTCTGGTCTTTTCCTGCTTGTTGCCCAGAGTGAGTGATTTTAGAAGCAGTTGTAAAGCATTTCTTCCAAACAATGTTAAATCTAAGAGAAAACGTGGTATGCCAAGACACTTTTTGATATAACTTTTAACCTTGGAGTCCATCCTTGCCACTGCCGCTGCTGAAATCTCACACTTTTTTTGTGGCCACATCAGGTGATGATAGAGTGTAAATTGGAAACACCATACCTTGAATTTGCCAGGGAGATGACAATTGTCTTTTTTATCTAGGCCCTTTGTCAGTTGCTTCAGGATCTTCTCTGCCATGTGTTTGCAATATTATATGTAAATTGATATAATAAATATTTGACACATTTACATTTATGCATTTGGCAGACACTTTTATCCAAAGCGACTTACAGTGCACTTATTACAGGGACAACCCCCCCCCGGAACAACCTAGAGTTAAGTGCCTTGCTCAAGGACACAATGGTGGCAGCTGTGGGGTTAGAACCAGCGACCTTCAGATTAACAGCACCCTTGCAGTGTCTCTCTCTTCATCATATGGTATTCACTTGTTTATTATCAACAGTATATGTACTTTGCTACTTACCTCTTTTACCTACCTGTTGGAACATTATACTGTCATTCTCTGTTTTACTGCTGATTTTTTACCTGTATCTGCTGTATCCATCCGTCTCCTCATTAAATCCTACCGCATCTGGATTCAACTGTACATTGATGTGAGTGCATTCTAACAGAAGACTTTACCTCAACATGAATCCAGTGGGAGTCCATCTCCATGAAACCACCAACGAGTCAATTGCAATCCCATCATTCGTTCTATATTGAGCACTTCTGTGAATATTACTGCCAACTCACTCTTCCTTAACATAGACTCTGTAGTGGGCCAACCACTGGGAAAAGGTATCATTACTCATTGAACCAAACCCTTCCTCCTACAAGTAGGCACCTGTCATACTGAATACATTCCACTTATCGTTCATGAGGGTTCCACATCAGAAATTGTCATTGGCAGACCTTGGCTTGTGCAACACTCTCCCACAGAGTCCTTGGTACCTGGGGAGATCCTAACTTGGGGTGAACAATGTTTCAACAGATGCCTGTCCTTACCTTGTCCTCACTCTCTTAATATAGCACCAAAATTATGTATTGATAAGTCCCCTTTCTACTGGTCAGAGTGGATTTTGAGGGCGGTACCTATATACATACCTTTTGGAAAAGGTCATGAGGCATCAGTAGTAAACGTGTCATAAGATTGCATTGTGTGAGGAACTAACTGATAATCTGACGTTTTACTGGTGATTTGTGTGAAGTTAATAAAAGTTGTTGTTGTTGTAGCGCCCCATGTGTTCATTACAACAGAGTCTGGAGGACGGAGCTTTAACTTCTATCAAGAGATTATGGGAGAAATATATAAACTTGGTTTTCAAGGAGGGAGTGTGGGCTAGGATTAAAAAAAAAATTTCAAGTCTGCCTCTAGAGATGCAAGGGTATGCCTTTTGCAATTCAAGATTTTACATAGTTACATCTATTGTAACTGTATTGTTACATTTATTGGACCCCCTCTAGATTGTATAGGCTTGGTTTTAAAAGTACACCCACCGGCTGGTGTTGCCAATCAGAAGATGGAGACACAACCCATGTATTTTGGTGGTGTTTTAAGATCCAAGAATTGTGGTTAAAGATTCAGAGTTTTATGTGTGATGTATTTGCCTCAGACTCAGTATTTTAGGCGATGGAGCTGTCATCAATATATGTAATAAATGCATAAAACATTGGGTTCTAACCAGACAAATGGCGATCATGATCGGCAGACAAATAGTTTTAAGGTCGGCTGGAGCGTCCCCATTTCAGGAGTGGTGCACGGAGATTGGGAGGGTGGTGGCTTTTGAAGAAGTGTCATATAGAAGACTGGGGAGCTTGGATTTGTTTGTTGGGAAATGGGGGAACTATCTGGTGTTCTTGGAAGGCTCTTGGGGTGGGGCAGTGGAGAGAGAGGTGTAGTGGTTAATGTGTGTGATTTTTATTATTATTTGTGTGTGTGTGTACCCGTGTGTTACAACAGGAATGTTGTACCCGTGTGTTACAACAGGAATGTAGATTCTGTGTATATATGTTTTGCTTTTCGTTGTTTACTGTATGAATCAATAACAAATGTTAATCACAAAAAGAAAAAACATATTTTCTTTTAAAGAAAAGGAGGGATGAGGCAATATGAATGTACCATTGTGCCACAAATGTGATCAAATGAGCTTAACTTGTACTGAACCCGGAATTGTATTCTTTTGAATGATATAAAGGAAGAAAATTGTGGCAATGAGGAGTTCTAGTATACAGTGCATTGAAAATGCCATCTAACTATGCCAAGTAACTATGCCAAATAACAAAAAAGTCCAAAACCTCAATAAATTGAAAAATATGTCATGTAAAACTAACATTATATTTAAATTTTAAGTATTCATACCCTTCATAATTACTAGGTTAATTACTGGCTAAATAATATCCATGGCTCAACAGTCTCAAAACTATTGCACAAAAAGAGGCTGTACGGTAGAGTGGCTAGGAAGAAGCCTTGCTTGGAAAAAAGGACAGCAGGGACTGGCAGTCTTGTGAAGGTTGTTGGGATGATGATGAATGCTGGAAAATACACAAGAGTTTGGATAAGAACCTATTTTCCTCTGCCAGAAAGTATTGGGAGTAATTTTGTTGTTTAGCAGGACAATGACCCAAAGCACAAAGCCGAAGCAACACTGGAGTGTCTTAAATTAAGAAACATGATGTCCTTGAGTGGCCCAGTCAGAGTCCTGACCTCAATCCTATTGAACATCTTGGAGAGACCTCAAAGTTGCTGTCCATCACCGATCCCCCACTAATTTGGTACAGCTTGAGCAATTTATTATTCTAAAATTGCTACATCATATGTGTGTGCGTTTGCACAGGGTGTGTGTGATGCGTTATGTGCAGTAGGGCGTAGAATTACTTGTAGTTAGTGCATGTTGCATGTTATGTGCTGCATGTTGCTCCTGCTTGTTACTCTCTGCTTTCAGCTACTGCCACCGGCTAGCCTCCCTAGTGGAGGTGAAAAGAGGAGCCGAGTGCGTAAGTCTCCTCCTGCCGGTACACAGCCTCTCCACCACCAAGACTCCTGCAGTGCCTCCACGTGGCCACACACGGATACTGGGATCCGCGAGGTCCCAGGCTAAACTGCAGGGGATCTCAGAGCAGCAGTGGGCCCCAGAGGCACAACGTGCAGGCCCACCGGCGTGTGGACACGCCCTGATGCCTGCCAACCACTGTCCCAGCTAGGGGTCAAATAGCATGTGTAGATGGGGCTCATAGCCTTGGATGGCAACCTGTCTAAGAGAAGGTCACTCTGAAATTAAATCGGGACTGAGAGGAGTTGCACCCCACAGTCCGCTATAAGCATAGTAAAGCCAACCATGGAGCACAAAGACATCCCAAATCCTATACTTCCAACGGCGGGAGTCCGTAGGAACATCGCAGCGGATGGTGGTGCTGGTCCTCCTCCTGGAGGACACCATGACAACGGGACCTTAAACCCTGGGATTGACCCAGGGAGGGTCCTGTCCGACCACATCACCCCATCCAATGCACTCATGCACTGTCGGAGACCAGTTGTTATGGGAACCTTCAACGCATGCACAGCGAGAGAAGAAGCGAGGTTAATAGAACTTGCACATTGCGCAGAGGAACGGGGAGTGGAGATCCTGGGGGTCCAAGAACATAGGAGAGTGCACATTGAAGACCCGATACTGTACCACAGAGTGGAGAGAAGCACGTTCATTTCCGCATCAGCGTGGAAGAACGATGCCCAAGCCGCAACAGGAGGTGTAGGGTTAATGCTGGGCCCACGGGCACGTAAGGCTCTACATCGGGTTTACCACCACACCGACAGGATTATGTGCGCAGAGTTCTCGGGTAACCCAGTAACAACAGTCATAGTCGTGTACTCACCCACCAACGTGGCGCCATCTGACGAGGTGGAGAAGTTCTTTGAGGACCTTGTAAGAGCGGTCCGCGGCATCCCAAGGCACAACTTCCTGGCAATCCTTGGGGACTTCAATGCGAGGCTTGGACCAGAGGACATACCCTTCCCTTATCACGACTCTACCAACCGCAACGGCACCTACCTCACTGCCTTCCTCACGGAGCACGAGTTACTGGCGGCAAATACCATCTTCTGGAAGAGAACAGGAAAGAGGTGGACCTTCCGGGACCGAGCCTCAGGAATGCTACGGCAGCTAGATTACATCCTAGTGAGGAAGAAGTGGAGGAACTCCATCATGAATGCTGAGCCATACGGCACCTTTAGTTCTGTGGGCTCAGATCACCGCGTGATCTCAATGAGGGTTCGTTTGAGCCTCAGGGCCCCCAAACCAAGTCCCAAAATCCGGTATAACTGGAAAGCTTTCTCAAGTGACCCTGGCCTTCTAACCAGATACACAGAGGAGGTGAGGAGACGATTCCAGCAGCTGGACAGGGGAGCGGAGGCAAGCAGCGAATACAGGAGATTCGTCACAGTGAACGAGGAGGCGACCAGACTCTGCGTGCCTAAGATGGAGAAAGTCAGAACCTCCCTGCGATCAAAACATCCAGAGGTCATAGCAGCACGTGGGATGGCGGAGGAAAGCCGCCTCAAGTTTGAGCGGGAACCAACTGAGGAGAGGCGCAGTGAGCTGAACGAAGCCAAACAGTTTCTTTTCAGAACCTATGATACCATCAAAGGGGAAGAACTGATGGAAAGAGTGCGGAGGGTGCAGGCGGCGCATGGGGAACAGCAGTATGGGGAAGCATGGAGGGTCATCAATGAAATGACGGGGCGGAAGAGGACCAAGGAGGGACAGGTGAAGGGACACAGCCCGGAAGAGAGGGTGGCGACCTGGTCAAGCCACTTCAAAAGGCTGCTGGGAGAAACAGCAGACGCAGCTGAGGAAGAGGAAATACCATCAGACCTCCCAAACCTGAACGTCAATGACGGTCCCTTCACACTCGGTGAGCTCGTCAGGGCAAAAGCCACAGTAAGAGTGGGAAAAAGCGCTGGTCCGGATGGCATACCCCCAGAGGTGCTTAAGAACTGTGATCTTGATGACATCATTCTAGAGTTCTGCAACCTTGCTCTGCTTCACAATCGGCAGCCTGATATGTGGTCTCTATCAAACATCGTTCCATTGCCCAAAATCCGGAGACCTCTCGAAGCCGGACAACTACCGAGGTATCAGCCTGACCTGTATCACTGCGAAAATCTACAACCGCATGATTCTAAACAGGGTCCGGCAAGCAATCGACCCTCACCTGAGAGTAAATCAGAATGGCTTTCGAGTAGGGCGAACTGCTACAACCCAGATCTTGGCACTCAGGAGATTGATAGAGGAGGTGAGGAAGGACAACCTGACTGCAGTCTTATGTTTCGTAGACTTCAAAAAGGCATTTGACTCGATTCATCGAGGCATGATGGTGAAGATCCTGAAGGCATATAGAATTCCTCCGAACCTACTCCAGGCAATAGAGTCCATGTACTCAGGAACAAGGGCCAGGGTGGTGACTCCAGATGGTAACAGCGAGGAGTTTGACATCCTGGCTGGAGTTATGCAAGGGGATACATTAGCCCCCTTCCTCTTTATCATAGTCCTTGATTATGCGCTCAAGAAGGCAATCAGTGGGCGAGAGCAGGAACTTGGCTTTATGTTGACACCAAGGAAGTCAAGTCGGCACCCGGCAGTAGTCTTGACAGACCTTGACTATGCGGATGACATTAGTTTGCTCTCCAATAACATGGAACAAGCTCAGGAACTACTACGCAGGGTGGAGCTAGAGTGCACTAAGGTAGGCCTTAGGGTAAATGCAAAGAAAACAGAGGTCATGACCTACAACGTACCACCGGAACATCGACCTCTGATAACAGTAGGAGACACTGTGCTGAAAGAAGTTGAGGACTTTAAGTACCAGGGGGCATGGGCCAACTCAACTGAGCAAGATCTAAAAGTGAGGAAGGCACTTGCATGGAGGGCCCTGAACGGCATGAACAGTGTATGGAACTCCAACCTCTCCCGCCAAATCAAACTCAGCTTCTTCTACGCGACGGTAGAGTCTGTTCTCCTCTATGGCAGTGAATGCTGGACCCTGAATCCAACCCTAGAGAAGTCCCTGGACGGGTGCTACACCAGGATGCTGCGCGCAGTGCTTAATATCAGTAAGAGTGTGCATGTAACCAACAAAATCCTGTATGAGGGAGTATCAAGCGTGAGCAACAAGATTGCTGTGAGGAGAATGAGACTTGCAGGACATTGCCGAAGGCATCGCGAGCTGCCAGCCAGCAAGCTGGTGCTATGGGAACCAACACATGGCCATCGGTCAAGAGGACGTCCCACGCTAACATACGTGGACATACTCAAGAGGGATACAGGAGCCCAGAGCACCAACGAACTGGCCGGATGCATGGAGAATCGGGATGCCTGGAGGCAACGATGGAAGGCTCGTCTGAGGACGACTTAGAGAGATCATGTGCAAAGTTGATAGTGATTTATCCAAAAAGACTGATGGATTACTTTTTCAAGGCAATGCATGTAACAATAATGTTTATAAATTACATATAAATGTTTATGCATATTAATATACAGTGAGCAAAGAAAAGTATAAAACATAATTATCATGCTGTTCATCCAAGTTGCAGTCTGCTTTTTTCCACACAAATGTTCATAGAAGTTGGTAGATCTGGGTCCTAACTAGTATTATGATTGCCAGACAGATTATTTTAAGGAGTTGGAAGTTGGCTGGAGTGCCCCCATTTCAGGAGTGGTGTTCAGAGATGGCCAGAGTGGCAGCTTTTGAGGAGGGGGCATCCAGAAGACTGGGGAGTTTAGACCTGTTTGTGGAGAAATGGGGCAAATATCTGTCTTTTTTGCAGGGCACCTTCAGGGAGGGACAGTGGAGAGAGAGGTGTAGTGGATGTGTGTGATTAGCATATGTGCTAAGTAGTGAGGGATAAATATTGATTCTGTTTGTATGTTTTGCTGTTCTTTGTTTAATAGATGAATCAATAAAACAATTGGCAATGGGATGGCATGTAATATGCATTGTAGGGTCAAGGAAAAAGTGACAATAATAATAATACAAATATTATTAAATAAAAATAATTTTCTGATATTTTTAAAATATTTGTTATGGGATCAAATCAGAATGGGAGAAGAAGGGTGGAGAGGAGATTACTGAGAAGACTGCAACAAAACTAGAATATTTCCTTTGAACTTAACTTCTTATTGTTTTAAAATTATGCCATTTTAAACAGTTCGAAGGTTTTAAAATATAGAGTTCAGCATCAACCAAACAGTAACCTTTTTTATTTATAATAATAACAATAACAACATATTTTGGCAATTGTGATAATGACTTTATTAAATGAAATCATCAAATGTATTGTATCAATCTGCATAAAAAACTATTTATTTACATGAATGCTGTGTTGAGAAAACAGCTCCCAAAGTCACCAGAACTGAACAATAAAACCCAAAATGAGTTTTCTCAAACGCGTCCTCCAGTCCAGCAGGAGACGCAAAAGCGCCATTAAACACGAGAAGAAGAAGATTTTATCTGTAAGTGTTTGAATGTTTGTGAGATTATGTTTGTGAGTTTGTGTTCTGAGCATGTTGTTTTTCCTCTCTTTGGCGTTTTAATGGTCGCAATAGAAGATTATTATCGTCGTTTGTGGCGGTTTTGTGACGGACTCTTTAAAATATTCAATTTCAGGAGAAACAAACAAAAAACGTCGGAGCCCCTTCAGGGAGAATTTGTTTTCTGAAATAGTTTTACTTTCCCTCGCAATACATTTACCATTATTTTACTACAGTAACCGTATTTTAACCATTATATTCGTAGCGAAACTATAGTACTACAGGACAACGAATACTGTGTTTAATAAACATACTTGTGTGATTATTCTGGTTTTACTACAATAACTGTAGTTTAACTGTGATTTCTGAGGTAATTTAACCATTGTATTTGTAATAAAAACCAAAGTAATCACAAGATTAACCATGAATAATCTATATTAAACATGGGTTTTGGTCCCAAAAGAAATTAAAACATGTCCCACCTCAGTCATGTTTACTACAATATTACTATAGTAAAACCATGTTTCAGACCAAAAACATCACACTGTCATGGTAACTACTATAGTAAAGCCATTATTTTCTATTGTATGTTTTTAGGCTTCAGTGTGTTTTTATTTGACTATAGATGTATCGTGATTAATCTTGTGATTATTATGGGTTTACTTCAAATACCAAGAATTTCACCTACTGTTGCACTTGTGTACATGACAATAAAGTGATTTGATTTTAAACTACTACAGTAACCAGTTAAACTATGATATTTGTGGTCAAACCATAATAACACAAAATTAACCACAGTTTTCATTTTCCTGTTTTATTAATAGTCTATGGTGTCACTTTGAATGTAATTGTTAAAATATGGATACTGTAGTAAAATCATGGTAAATTTAACACAAAACTTGATCAATGTCAGGCCAGAGAGAGGATGAATATTTGAAAATGCCCAATGCGCTCCAAGTCCTCGTTGTGGCGTAGTGACTTGCCTCAATCTGGGTGATGGAGGACGAATCTCAGTTGCCGTCAATCCGCACAACACATGCCCCACCGAGAGCGAACCACATTATAGCAACCACAAGGAGGTTACCCCATGTGACTCTACACTCCCTAGCAACCGGACCAATTGGTTGCTTAGGAGACCTGGCTGGAGTCACTCAGCACACACTGGATTCAAACTTGCGACTCTAGGGATGGTAGTCAGCGCCAATTCTCACTAATCTACCCAGACCACCCGAAAACATTTTACAATTATGCTTTTTTAAATGGTTCCAATGTATTAAAATATAGAGTTTGTCAATAATCTAGTTTCCATCCACGTTTTGTTATCGACAAAGTGAAAATGTGTAAAAAACATTTGCTAAATTTGCTGTCTTCTGCCTGTTTCCATAAATGGCCTTTTATTGATAAAAATGGTGTGCGTGATGACGTCGTGCTTAAAAAAACACTTTGTCATATAAGTTTTGGTTTATCGATAATTGTGTACCTTTCGCCTCCCAGATGTCCCTAATGTTTTGAGACAATGCATTGAAATTGGCCAGCTTACTGGCATTTTAATTTCACAAATAAATGCAATCAGAAGTCGAGGAATTGCAAAAGGGAACAGTTACCCTTCTGATAGGACTGTAATATTGGTCCTGATGTTGCGCCTGTTGCAGGTTGCCACCGGTTCCGACCCAAAAGTGAATCGTCATGGGGAAACTTTCGGTCTTAGTATAAGGACAATCCATCAATGTATAAATGCGGTGTGCACAGCTATTAAAGAAAAATGTATGTGGTGTAATATCAGGTTTTACATATATGATACATTCCTGATATTGTATTTTAAACAAACATCTTATCTAAAGCATCGACATCACAACTGCATTATGAAATAAAAAAGCTTATTCCAATTGTAAAATTGAACTAAAAAAAAAAACAGCTCCCAAAGTCACCTAAATGTAACAATAAAACCAAAAATTAGTTTTCCCAAACGCATCCACACTCCATTTGTGGGATTTGTATTTTCTTTGATATGAATTTTCTGTGATGGACACTTTAAAATATTCAGTTTCAGGAGAAACCAGCAGAAATGTGAGAATATCATTTTTAATTTCTGATAAATGAGCTCGTTAAATTCATCGTCTGATTTTAAATGAGTTCAATGAAGGTGAGTATATGTGAAAAATGAAACCAAACTCCAAGCACACATTTATATTTATAGGCTATCATATCAGAAACAAAGTTATTTAACAGAGCTGTTTATAATCTTATAATAATGTTTTTGAGTTTGATGAATGTCAGTTTATTATAATAATGATGTTTTTATGTTCAGATTTTCATCATGAGAGAGCAGGTGGATGTGATCTGCTGTAAATCAGTAGGAACTGATCTGTCCATGCTGGATATTGATGATTTCATCACAGAAATCTCTCAGCTGAAGAAAGAGGTGACGTCACTGAAGACAAAACTGATGGAGAGAGACGACAGGTTACAGGTTAAACATTCATTTCATCCTTAAAGTTGAGATTGTAAGCTTTCAAATGATGTGATATGATGAACGGTACAGATGTGATTGTGTTGTGTTTGTCAGGAGCTGGAAAAGGTTTCCTGTCAATCTTCAGTGTGTGTGACTGATGGGACCTCCACAGAATGTCAGGATTCAGTGTGGAGCGGCAGAGATCAGTCCACACCACAGCGACTGCTGGACAAACTCTCTGAACAGAGATCCAGAGACACACAGGACTCACAGCTCACTTTACTCTGTTCTACTGACTGTAATCAGGGTGATCAAACCCCCACAGAGTCTCAGACTTCTGTCTGTAGTGCTGGAGAACAGCAGATACTGCATATACCAGTGAAGATGTGTTCAGTGAAGCTTCTGGACTGCAGGAACCTGATGAAGATGAGAGGAGAAATCAAAGTAGAGGAACAACAGAGTGATGATGATGATGATCAAACCTCCACAGAGTCTCTGACTTCTGTCTGTAATGCTGGAGAACAGCAGATGCTGATGACACCAGTGAAGATCGAAGTGAAGCAGGAGGAGATAAATGAAGAAATCACAGCAGAGGAACAACAGAGAGATGATGATTATATTTCTTCAGGTATGTTTCTTCCTTTAATAATTTAAATTTTCATGTCAATCGACTGTCATTTTACTTTGTATCATTCAAATTCAAAGTTTTCAGCGGCAGGAACTGGGAGACTAGTCGCGATTGAGGGAAAGATGAATGCAGCAATGTGAATGGAGATTCAACTTCTCAGATTATAGGAGAAATATTGAAACTTAGTATTGGAGGAGGGAGTGTGGGCTAGGATTCTAAAAAACATCAAATCTACATCTATAGATGCAAGGGTAGATCTTATGCAATTTAAGATTTTACATAAATTCTGATGGACCCCCTATAGATTGTATACGCTTGGTCTTAAAGACACAACCAAATGCTGGCGAAGCCAATCAGAAGATTGGGTCTTCTGATCTTTGTTAATATCAAATAATTTTTGTTGAAGGTTCAGAGTATACATTGTGTGATGTATTGGGCCCTCAAATTTCATTTTGCCCTAGACTCTGTTTTCTAGGCGATGGGACAGTCATTAATACAGGGATGGGTACATAAAAAATTGGGTCCTGGCTGGTGTTATGATCAGAACACAGGTCTTCCATAGGGGATGGAAGTCGGCTGGAGCGCCCTCGTTTCGGAAGTGGTGCATGGAGATTGGCAGAGTGGTGGCATTTGAGGAGGCTGGGCAACATGGGTTTATTTAAATATAAATAAAATAAAAAATGGGGCTGTTATTTTGACTTTTTGGAGGTCTTTTGGTGGGGAGGCAGTGGAGAGATATAGATCATGTTAAATGTGTGTGTGCGTTCTTATTGTTATTTTTTTGAAAATATACTTTTTTCTAAATACTTTCTGTTAGGTTATTTTTTTATTTATGTGTCATTTTTTTATTTATTATCAGACCACTGAGGTGTGCGTTTGTGTCGGGGGGTGATGGGTGTGATGTTCGGAGGGAAGGGTTTTAAGTACATATAATTTAATTCTGTATTTTCTGTCATGGTTTTTTAATCTGTCACTGGAGTCCATAAAAATGGTTAACAACAAAAATGTTGAGAATCTCCTAACAAGGCCACATGTCACAGTCTGGGTAGATTAGATGGTAAGTGAACAATCAGTTCTCGTGGTCAACTTGTTGAATTCAGGCAGGAGTAAAGACCTGAGCAATATTGACAAGGGCCAAATTGTTATAGCCAGATGACTGGGTCAGAGCATCTCTGAAATGGCAAGGCTTGTGGGGTGCTCCCTGTAAGCAGTGGTGAGTACCTACCTACATTGTTCTGAGGAGAGACAAACCACAATCCGGCAAAAGGTTGTTGGGCGCCCAAGGCTCATCAATACACAAGGGCAAGGAAGGCTATCCCATCTGGTCTGAATGTCTACTGTGGCAAAAGTCACACAAAATTTTAATGATGGTTATGGTAGGAATGTGTCACAACACACAGTGCATCGCACCCTGCTGCGTATGGGGCTGCATAGCCGAATACAGGTCAGAGTGCCCATGATGACCCCCGTCCACCATCGAAAGAACCTACAATGGGCACGCTAGCATCAGAACTGGGCCTTGAAGCAGTGGAAGAAGGTCGCCTGGTCCAATGAGTCCTGTTTTCTTTTACATTACTTGGACGGCCTTGTACGTGTGTGCCATTTACCTGGGGAGGTGATAAACACAGAGAGGGAGTCTGCTTCACGGATGGAGTTGGGAAGGTCATTCCACCAACGTGGTATGATGAAGCTGAAAGTCTGAGAAAGTGTTTTGGTGCCTCTTTATGTTGGTACAACAAGCCGATGTTCCATAGCTGACCGCAGGGTTCTAGTGGGTGTGTAGCTCTGCAGAAATGATTTTGGGTATGTTGGAGCAGCCCCAGTGACTGTTCTGTATGCCAGCATCAGAGCCTTGAATTTGATACTTGCATCAACCGGTAGCCAGTGGAGAGAGACAAGGAGTGGTGTAACATGTGCTCTCTTTGGTTCATTGAAGACCAGACATGCTGCTGCATTCTGGATCATTTGCAGAGGTTTAATTGCACATGCAGGGAGGCCAGCAATTAGAGAGTTAAAGTAGTCCAGTCTAGTTATGACAAGTGACTGAACGAGCAGTTGTGTGGCATGTTCAGATAGGAAGGGTCTTATCTTCCTGATGTTGTAGAGTGTAAATCTACATGATCTTGCGGTTTTTAAGATGTGGTCCATGAAATTTAGTTTATCAATGGTTTCTCCTAGATTTCTGACCATTTTTGAAGGCATTACTGTAGTCGAACCCAGCTGCACTGTGATGTTGTGTTCAACAGCAGTGTTGGCTGGAAAGACTAGGGGTTATGTTTTGGCTGGATTGAGTTGCAGGTGGTGTTCCTTCATCCAGGCCGAGATATGTGCCAGGCAGGCAGAGATTCGAGCAGTCACGGTAGTGTTGTTGGGCTGGAAAGACTAGTAGAGTTGTGTGTCATCGGCGTAGCAGTGGTATGAGAAACCATGTGCCTTAATGATGGGTCCCAGTGATGTTGTGTGTATATAGAGAAGAGAAGTGGCCCAAGCGCTGATCTCTGAGGTACCCCAGTAAGTAGTTGATGTCGCTTGGAAACCTCACCTCTCCAGGCTACCTTGAAGGACCTACCTTAGAGATAGGAGTGTAAAAGAATCAATGGAAAGGAGGCGAGAACCGGCTTTTCAATACAAATAATTGTTTAATGATAAACTTAAAAGAAAACACAAACATGACGGACATGTCCGTAAACGATCTCTCTCTCCCGCACGATCCTCTGCAGTCAGCCTTTATCCCTCACGGAGGCATAATTAGCCTAATACCGGACCGGGTGTGTAGGATCATGACCCGGCCCCACCCTCCTCCCTGCCACATTCCTCCCTCGTTCTCTCAGGCTGGGTTATAAAAAAAAAATTAAAAAATGGGTTACACATCTGACCCTTCTGGTCAAAAATCAATATGAATACCAAAGGAGCCCTTGTTTTAATACTATAGGAAGGCTTGAGGGTGGCCGATAAGAAGGACATGGGAGGCAGGTTACTCCACTCACAGGTTAGTATTTTAATGACCACACTTCAGCGCTCACAGCCTCACACAATACTCTCTTCAGCTCACAATAATAAACTCTTCAGCTTCACAATAATATACTCTTTTGCTTCACAGTAATAACTTTCTGGACCCAAGCTCTCTTCCCGTCTGCTGGTTGTGTGGCTGCTTTATGCCACTCTCCCCATGATCACTGGAATTAGAAACAGGTGTTAACTTAATTTAGCTTAGGTGTAAGCGCCCTTACCACTCTCTCTCCGGATGGGCGCTTGACCCCCAGCTATGTGCGGCTTTATCATACGTGAACGCCTGTTGGCACTGCTCCGTCCACTCGACCTGGTTTGGAGCCCCTTTTTTAGTGAGATCAGTCAGCGGGATGTTGACGTCCAAATCATTAGGTTCAAACTTCCTGTAATAGCCAGCCCTAGGAACTGTCTCACCCCATTTTGGTCTCTGGGCAGGTCGCAATCACCGCAGTTTTGTCAATTTGGGGACGCACCTGGTTGTGGCCCAAGTGGAACCCCAGGTACCGTACCTCCACCCGCCAAATCACGCCTTTCTTGTGGTTTACAGTGAGCGCCGCCCGTCACAGCGATCTCAGAACTGCCCTCAGATGCTGCATATGCAGCTGCCAATCATTGCTATAAATGATGATGTCATCTAGATAGGCAGCAGCATAAGCCAAATGCGGCTGGAGGATGCGCTCCATGAGACGCTGAAAGGTAGCCGGGGCCCCAAATAAACCGAACGGAAGCACCACAAATTGGTGCAATCCAAATGGCATGAAGAAGGCTGTTTTTCCACGGGAAATTGCTGTCAAATCCAATGTCGAATAAAATGATATGCCCCGTATCCATTATTGCATCCAATTCCTCCCAAACTAGTTTCTTTTTGTGTTCAGGCAAGCGATAGGGACGGCTAAGTACCACCACTCCTGTTTCATTCTCGATATGGTGCTGGATGAGGTTCGTTCGACCTGGTAGAGGAGAGAGCACGTCTGCAAATTCTTGTTGCAACTTGGCAACACCTGTGAGCTGGTCTCAGGAAGTGACCTGAGTGTTATTATTACGTTTTTTTATTCACCTCCGGTCCGACCTCCGCCTTCTCTGGAACTACTGTAGCCAACGTCACGGGGACCACCTCCCTCCACAATTTCAGGAGGTTGGGGTGATATATTTGATGTGCACCCTCTCTATTGATTCACTTTACCTAATAATCGAGATCCCCCACTTGTTGTGTGACCTTGGCGAGTAACTTGAAGCTCGATGTAGGGAGTAATACAAGTACCTTATCTCCCAGTGCAAATTCACTCAGCCATGGTCCACTGTTATACAGTTGGCTCTGTCATTCTTGAGCTTGGAGCAAATTCTCCTTTGTTAGTTGCCCCAAGTTGTGGAGTTTTCTCTAAGATTAAGAACGTACTAAATGTCATTTTTGCTATCGGAAGGTCCCTCCTCCCAAGCTTCCCGGATGACGTCAGTCACCCCGTACGGGTGCAGCCCATACAGCAGCTCGAACCTGGAAAACCCTGTGGAGGTTTGCAGGACTTGTCGCTCCCAATTTCTGGCATCCCCGTGCACACCCCCTGTGGACATCACCACCAATGCCCGGCCAGTAAAATCCCCTGAGGATAGGAGGTGCAACAGCCCCCCCCCCAACTTCATCTTGACGTGGAGCTGACAAAGATGGCCCCGGCTCCACCTCCCCTGCCAGAGCATCGCACACTTCACATCTCACTGATTTTATGCAGAATCCATCTGCACATTTTCCATTTAATACATTCAGAATTTCAGGCCAATTAGTCCCCAGAATCAGCAGATGGTTGATGTGGGAACTAACTGCAGCCACCACTCTGTTTTGTTCCCAGAAATGTATTTGCAAGGGTCACCACAGGGTATTTGTGAATATCCCCATGCACACACTTCACCCTCACCATTTTAGCTGTGCCCAATGCCCTGTGTTGAACCAAGCTTAGGTGGATAGTGATTTGATTACAACCTGTGTCCACCAACGCTTCTTACCTCTATCCGGTACGCTCCGGCTCAGTTGGGGGCAGCCTGCGGGGAGTCGGGGATCCGGACCATTATCCCCAGCTCCATCACAGGGCATTGATCTCGGAAGTGTCCCGGATCCCCGCAACTCCAGCAGGCCAGCCCAGACGCCACGGCCACACCTGCGTCGGCGGACACTTCCACCTGAGGGGGAGATTAGCAGGGCGCTCTAGAGGCAGGGGTGTGTGCCAACCACCTTGCACGGGGAACTGATTTTTATTAGGGGTTCAAACCCAAAGGCCTAGAAACCTATAGTATTTGTTATGAATTTTAGGGGTTCAAGTGCTTGGCACTGAAACCCTATTGTAATTGTTAAGATTTGTATTATTGCGGGTTCAAGCGCTTAGCGCTAGGTGACATTAGGTGATCACAAGTAGAACAAAACGTATATCTCCCATTTCATTTCCGTCATGAACATTTTTGCGCAAATTTGCAAAAACAATTTTTTCTTACTCCAACGCCATATGTTCGATTCGCAAGCAAATAGGGATGTGTCTACTATGAACCCTCCTGACAAAAATTTATCAAAGGAATTTTGATTCGTTGAAGCATTGCGAAGATATAAGCCAACAAATTGGTCAGGCATTGTCCATTTTGTACATATTGACCAATATCTGCCAAATGAAAAGGCCAAATGTTACTAAACTTGATACACATGTACAACAGCACATTTTGAGTCTGCATACAAAAAGAATGTGCCTATATGGGGCACTACAACTAAAAAATACTCATAACTCTGTAACTGTATATTTGAAGTTGAATATTGGTATGCTTCTTGTAGGGCCACATGCTTACATATGGCAATATAATTTTTACTTCTACAATATGACTTTGACAAATAAAAAAACATGGCCACCAGCAGCCAATTATATTTCAGCAAAATGGCTGTATAAATGGTGTGTTGTATATTATCCAATGTTACCTGCTATTGTGAACTACATCTAGGACTCCCTAGGTCAATAATTATCAAAGAAAAGTTTAACTTTATTTATTCATTTAGTTATTCAGGGGCTGCATTTATCTTGTAGGTTTGACCGAGTGTATCCAAAAGCCTATTATTCCTAAAATAAATAAATAAATAAATAATCATTTTTGGAGATTGGGTGCTTTGTGGCTTTATCACAGTTAAAAGTTTTTAAAAAAATGACCACCAAAACAATTATCCTTTTTCACGATCATTGGACAAAAGACATCAGTCATATTTAACACCAGTTTGCAAATTCAGCAACTTACAAAGTACATATACATTTATACAAATACATTATATTTGCCTTTCCCAGCTGCTCCAGGAACACCCTCCTCTTTTTCCACTTATCAGGCATCCAGGTAGGGTTGATCTTGTTCCATATCACGAAGGCATTGTATGAGGACACATCAATGATATTATGGAAGATGACCAGGGGCCAGTGGGCAGTCATCCTCCTACAGCTGTAAGTTCCAATAATCTTGTCCAAGTTGTCCACGCCTCCTTTGTTGTGGTTGTAGTTCAGGATGATGGCTGGATTCCTGTCCTCATGATCACTGATCTCAGCCGTTTTGCACAGTGTGCTCAGGAGGACCACAATCTTGTTCCTCTTTGGAAGGTAAGAAACTAGAGTGGTGGTGCGGGTGAAGGCAAACTTTAATGAGAAGGCCTCTCTCCCCCTTGTTGCAAGGAGTGCAGGAGGGAGCTCAGGCTTGTTCTTTCTAACTTTGCCAACCATGGTGATCTTCCTCTTCAGGAGCTACTGGCTGAGTTCGATAGAGGTGAAGAAATTGTCACACGTGACATTGTGCCCCCTCAGTCCATCTATCACATCAAGCACAACCTGCATCCCCTGGTTCTTCTCCATGCCTCCACTGGTCAGCTTCCCTGTGTAGACTTGCATCTTCCAAGCGTAGCTGGATTGTGCATCACAGTCCACCCATATCTTGATGCCATGCTTTGCTGGCTTGCTAGGCATATTCTGCTGGAAAGGACAGTCTCTTTGACAAAAGAGATTACTATCAGTAATTAGTTTGAGTGTCACAGAAAACAATCACATAAATCAATGATATTAAAGCAAATACATAATAGCACATAAAGCAATACATAATACAATTAACAGTGAAAATCACTTATTACAGATATGAAAATAAAAATATACCTCTGAATGGAACCAGTTGCTCATTCACTGTTACTTCAGGCCCAGGGTTGTAGAGGTATGGCAGATGCTCCACCCACTTCTCCCATACCTCCCTTATGGCCCCCAGTTTGTCTCTCACACATCTTGCAGGTCTTGACTCACGGTTATCAAATTCTAGCATTCTTGAGAAAGTGTGAAATACTTTCAGTGGCATGGAAAATCGCCATTCCACTCTCTGCATCCCAGAGACTACACGTAGCCTCGCCTCGGGACCTATACACACCCGCTAAGATTAGCAGACCTATGTAGGCAAGCAGGTCAATCTCATCCATCCTTTTCCATTTGTCTCCATATTACGGAAACCCTCCAAATTTGTCATCTCTAGGATTATTTTTTCGATCGCTGGTGTGATGAACATGTAGAATGTTAAGGTGATGTCCTGGGCATGGGCAACTGCCACCCTTCCCTGGTTGTCATATGGTGACAAGGACCATTTTATTTTGCTGTTCTTTGACAAAAATGTCTCTTTTTCAGCATGGGGGATTTCTTCATCTAAAGATGATGCATTGTGCTCTTGGTTGTATTCTTCCCCATCTTCTTCTTCAGCTAACTCCTTCTTCTAAATCATTGTTCACCTGTTCCTCCTTGACATACCACCTGTTGGTACTGAAATGTGCACTCATGGCTTCAGAAAAAAGAGAGAACTGAGGTCATTGTCATTTGCAGCACCTTTATAGCCTCTGACTGCATCTTGTAGGGGCCAATGTCTGTCCTACAATGTCAGTCAGGCAAATAAAAAACATGGCCGTCAGCATCAAATCAAATTTCAGCAGCTAATTACATCATATCTGAATGGCCGACCATTACGAAACTTGAGATATTTATAGACAGTGTTAGAATGAGGCTGTGTACCAAGATTTATAAAACATCGGCCACAAGGTGGTGCTATAACAAGGAAATTTACATTTTCACCAGTAACACCACAAGCGAGTTGAATAATCTCAAAATAATTTTTTCCTCTTAATTCCTTTCACCAAGACCTACAAAATATGGCATTTTATAAAATGTTTTCTGAAATTCTAATTTTCTAAAAAGATACTTTTTCAAACTCCTAGGCCGTATATCAGAGTCTTACAAAAATTGTTGTGTGTCTCCTATGCTAATACTAACCCAAACTTCTAAAACTTTTTTGGAGATTGGGTGCTTTTTGGCTTTATTTTATTTATTTTAACAGTTAAAAAGTTTAAAACAATTACCAACATAACAATTATCCTGTTTCAGGATTGTTGAACAGAAGACATCAGTCATTTAACACCAGTTTGCATACTCAGCAACTTACTGAAGTACACACACACACACACACACACACATATATATATATATATATATATATATATATATATATATATATACAAATACATTCCTTTATTGCATACTTTGAAAGTTCTTAAAAGGCTTGAACCCCATTAATTGCTGCTTGCTGCTATATTTATTATTATTATTAATCCGCCACTAAACTGATTGGGCAGAGCAAACCATAAGGCCTAGAGACTTGAATCTTGGTCAGGTAGTAGTAGTATTGCTCGTTACTCAGAAACACAGACTTGGCCAAATCAGTCAATAGGGGGCGCTACAGCGATCTAAAACGCGAAACTGCTTATAACTCCTAGACTGTTTGTCGTAGAATCAAGTGCTTTATATAATTGGAATACTTGGCTCAAACCAAACAAATGTAATATCTCCGATTTCATTTCTGTCTTTAGAAAATTATCCTGACAAAATATACACAAGCTTATAAATCCTAAAAGAAAAGTCAAAACTTCACGAAAGTAGGTGAGCACAAGCAACATATAATTCTAAAGAAGCATACAAACGTTTATAGAGATTGTACAATAGTTGGCTCTATAACTGTTATAAAACTTTACAAAAACATATATTCCCATAGTAAATAGCCTGTATTTGCTGTAAACCTATGATCTAGGTTGCATGCTTGCTAAGTAAAACGTAATACTTTTATGTATATTATTATGTTTTATAAAGGCCTTAAACCACTTGAACCCCGTTAATTGCTGCTTGCAGCTATATTTATTGTTATTATTACACTTTATAGCATTAGCTTAAAAAAAAGGTGACTATCTGCGCTCACAGATGTGCATCTCTGATATTAGCAGCATATTTAGTGCTTATAAAGTGCTGAATGTGAGATGACTACAATAAAATTAGCTTCAGCAGTGGCCCAACTTTCACAGAAATTTCAATGCAGGAAAAACCCTAAAGAAAACTTGGGCAGGTTTTTATTTAAAACCCTGATGACTATAATCATTAAATGCAGTTATTATAAACTGTATGAATAAATACAGTTTTCACAACAAACATCACAAATGTATACTGGAAATTTGTTGTGTTCTGGTATTGAATTATGCTTCAGTTTGACTCGTTTTTACATTTTTCCCTCTTGAATTTATTTTTGTCCAATTACTGTGTTTATTTTAGAGCTGATGGAAGCGAAAGAGCAATGTCAAGAACTGAATGAAGTGGAGGAGAATCTTCAGTGTCAGAAACATCATGATTTCACAACTGGAGAAAAATCTTTGAGTTGCTCAAAGACTAAGAAGAATTTATCACCAGAAAACCAGAAAAGAAGAGCAGCCAATAATGCTTTCACCTGCTCACAGTGTGGAAAGTGTTTCACAAATAAAAGCCTCTTGAAACAGCACCAAAGAGTCCATACTGGAGAAAAACCTTACAACTGTTCACACTGTGAAAAGAGTTTCAATTACTCGCATAACCTGAAAACACACGAGAGAATTCATGCTGGAGAAAAACCTTACAAGTGTTCACACTGTGAAAAGAGTTTCAGTCACTCACAAAACCTGAAAACACACGAGAGAATTCATACTGGAGAAAAACCTTACAAGTGCTCACACTGTGAAAAGAGTTTCATTCAGTTACAAAACCTGAAAACACACGAGAGAATTCATACTGGAGAAAAACCTTACAAGTGCTCACACTGTGAAAAGAGTTTCACCCGGTCAGAACACCTGAAAACCCACAAGAGAATTCATTCTGGAGAAAAACCTTACAAGTGCTCATACTGTGGAAAGAGTTTCACTCAGTCACAAGACCTGAAAACACATGAGAGAATTCATACTGGAGAAAAACCTTACAAGTGCTCATACTGTGAAAAGAGTTTCACCAGGTCAGAACACCTGAAAACACACGAGAGAATTCATACTGGAGAAAGACCTTACAAGTGCTCATACTGTGAAAAGAGTTTCATTCATTCAAAAGACCTGAAATCACACAAGAGAATTCATACTGGAGAAAGACCTTACAAGTGCTCACACTGTGGAAAGAGTTTCAGTCACTCACATAACCTGAAAACACACGAGAGAATTCATACTGGAGAAAAACCTTACATATGCTCACACTGTGGAAAGAGTTTCATTCATTTACAAGACTTGAAAACACATGAGAGAAATTATACTGGAGAAAAACCTTACAAGTGCTCACACTGTGAAAAGAGTTTCACAAAGTCTCAAGACCTGAAATTACATGAGAGAATTCATACTGGAGAAAAACCTTACAATTGCTCGCACTGTGAAAAGAGTTTCACTCAGTCACATCACCTGAAAACACACCAGAGAGTTCATACTGGAGAGAAACCTTACATATGCTCACACTGTGGAAAGAGTTTCACTCAGTCACAAGACCTGAAAACACACAAGAGAATTCATACTGGAGAAAAACCTTACAAGTGCTCACACTGTGAAAAGAGTTTCATTCAGTCTGCACACTTGAAAAAACATGAGAGAATTCATACTGGAGAAAACCTTTAAGTGCTCACACTGTTTTCCCCCAACCATGACACAAGCCCGGATCTGTCTGATTCTTAAAAAGGGCAAAGATTCAATAGAGTGTAAGAGTTACCGTCCAATTTGCTTGATCCAGCTAGACGTAAAAATATTGTCATGTTTGTTAAGATTAAGTAAAGTTACATATAGATCAGGTAGTTTTTATTCAAGGCCGCAGCACTTCTGATACATTTACATTACTTTATGCACACCTGGTAGCAGTGGTACAAACAAATTAATTAATTTCAGAATATTTTACTGTGGATAGGGGCACCCGGCAGGGTTGTTCTCTTTCCCCATTATTCTTCTGTCTTGCCCTGGAACCATTAGCAGCCGCGATAAGAAGGGAAGATGATTTTCCAGGGGTGATGGCTGGAGGTGTGGCGCTTAAATTTTTCTTTTCGCAGATTATATTTTATTATTCGTCTCCGCCCCTACTAGATCTATGCCTTGTCTCCACAGAATTATTTACTGCCCAGGAATGGCTTTTCAGCCAGGCACCTTTCAGTGGCCCCAAACAAGGCAGGGTTGCCTACTAAAGCTAAGCAGGGTTGAGCTTGGCCAGTACCTGGATGGGAGACCTCCTGGGGGAAACCCAGTTTGATGCTTGAAGTGGTATTAGGGAGGCCAGCAGGGGATGCTCACCCTACGGTCTGTGTGGGTCCTAATGCCCCAGTATAGTGATGGGGACACTATACTGTAAAAAGGCACTGTCCTTTGGATGGGATGTTAAACCGAGGTCCTGACTCTCTGTGGCCATTAAAAAGGACACTTCTTGTAAAGAGTAGGGGTGTAACCCCGGTGTCCTGGCCAAATTCCCCCCATTGGCACCTATCTATCATGTCCTTGTATTAATCTCCATCCCTGAATTGGCTACATCACTCTATTCTCTCCTCCCCACCAATAGCTGGTGTGTGGCGTGTGGTGGGCGTTCTGGCGCACTATGGCTGCCGTTCTATCATCATCCCTATGCTATGTAAAGCGTTTTGGGTGCCTAGAAAAGTGCTATATAAATCTAAGGAATTATTATTATTATTATTAAGTATTTGGGTATTTTATTCTCAGAAATGTGTGTGATTTATTTAGTTAATTTTGACCTGTTAATAAAAAGGTTTTCGAGCTATGTGGGCAGATGGGCTTCATTACATTTATATTTGATTGGGAAGGTTAATGTTATTAAAATGAATTGTATTCCAAAATTTCCTCTCTATATTCCCCTCTCCCTGTAGATGTTCCCCTCTCTTATTTCATGAAATCTGATAGCTTAGCAAAGTCCTTCATTTGCAATTGTAAACATCCCAGATTACACTTTAGTAAATTACATAGGCTGATTGACAAAGGTGGGCTAGGCCTACCCAAGATTTTATTTTACTATTATGCATTCGATCTCAGACATTTGGCTCATTGGTCGCTTCCACCTGAGAGACCCCCTCTCTGGTTTTGTATTGAATGGAAATTTCTTGCCCCTGTTTCACCATTGCAAAGCCTTTCTATTACACAAACCGGAGAAGTTAAATTACAGCCTGTTATCTTGCATTTGCACTCGGTATGGACATTTATTTAAATGTTGACTCGAGTTTATGGCTTAACCCCAATTTATGCATTAATGAGTCGCCTTTCTGCTGTTCAGAGTGTATTGTGAGGGGGGTTACTACACTCTGTGACCTATATGAGAGTGGGGTGTTTAGATTCTTACAAAATTTGGTTCAACATTTTGGGATTCCCAGATTTCCGTTTTTTTAGGTATTTACAGCTGCGTCACCTGCTCTGTACTTTTTATGGGAGTAGCATACACCCCCCTAAAGTGGCAAACACTTTGGGAATGGTAATTACTGCTTTTGGAAAAGGTCATGAGGCATCAGTGTATTACTCCCTGCTAATTCAGAGTTTTGGAGACAGAGCTTTAACTTCTCCAATACCAAGTTTAAATCTTTCTCCCATAATCTCTTGAGAGAAGGGAGTGTGGGCTAGGATTAAAAAAAAAAAAATATCAAGTCTGCATCTAGAGATGCAAGGCTGCAATTTATGCAATTCAAGATTTTTCATAGATTCTATTGGGACCCTCTGTAGGTTGTATAGGCTTGGTCTTAAAAGTACACCCACCTGCTGCCGATGCCAATCAGAAAATGGAGATACAACCCATGTCTTTTGGTGTTGTTAAAATAAAAACATTTATTTTGAAGTTTCAGGGTTTTTTTGTGATGTATTGGACACTCAAATTTAATTTAGCCCTAGACTCTGTATTTTAGGCAATTGGGCGATCATCAGTATACAGTGCATCCGGAAAGTATTCACAGTGCTTCACTTTTTCCACATTTTGTTATGTTACAGCCTTATTCCAAAATGGATTAAAATCATAATTTTCCTAAACATTCTACAAACAATACCCCATAATGAAAACATGAAATTTTGTCTTTGCAACATGAAAATAAATCTTTGCAAATTTATTAAAAATAAAAAACGAAAAAATCACATGTACACAAGTATTCACAGCCTTTGCTCAATACTTTGTTGAAGTATCTTTGGCACTGATTACAGCCTCACGTCTTTTTGAGTATGATGCTACAAGCTTGGCACACCTATTTTTGGGCAGTTTCTCCCATTCTTCTTTGCAGGACCTCTCAAGCTCCATCAGGTTCGATGGGGAGCGTTGGTGCACAGCCATTTTCAGATCTCTCCAAAGATGTTCAATCTGGTTCAAGTCTGGGCACTGGCTGGGCCACTCAAGGACATTCACAGAGTTGTCCCGTAGCCACTCCTTTGTTGTCTTGGCTGTGTGCTTAGGGTCATTGTCCTGTTGGAAGATGAACCTTCACCCCAGTCTGAGGTCCAGAGTGCTCTGGAGCAGGTTTTCATCAAGGATGTCTTTGTACATTGCTGCATTCATCTTTCCCTCGATCCTATCTAGTCTCCCAGTTCCTGCCACTAAATAACATCCCCACAGCATGATGCTGCCACCACCATGCTTCACTGTAGGGATGGTATTGGCCAGGTGATGAGCGGTGCCTGGTTTCCTCCAGACATGACGCATCCCATTCAGGCCAAAGAGTTCAATCTTTCATCAGACCAGAGAATTTTGTTTCTCATGGTCTGAGAGTCCTTCAGGTGCCTTTTGGCAAAATCCAGGCAGGCTGTCATGTGCCTTTTACTGATGAGTGGCTTCTGTCTGGCCACTCTACCATACAGGCCTGATTGGTGGAGTGCTGCAGAGATGGTTGTTCTTCTGGAAGGTTCTCCTCTCTCCACAGAAAAATGCTGGAGCTCTGTCAAAGTGACCATTGGGTTCTTGGTCACCTCCCTGACTAAGGCCCTTCTCCCCGATCGCTCAGTTTGGCCAGGCGGCCAGCTCTAGGAAGAGTCCTGGTGGTTCCAAACTTCCATTTACGGATGATGGAGGCCACTGTGCTTATTGGGACCTTCAAGGCTGCAGAAATGTTTCTGTACCTTTCCCCAGATCTGTGCCTCGATACAATCCTGTCTCGGAGGTCTACAGACAATTCTTTGGACTTCATGGCTTGGTTTGGGCTCTGACATGCACTGTTAACTGTGGGACCTTATATAGACAAGTGTTTGCCTTTCTAAATCATGTCCAATCAACTGAATTTACCACAGGTGGACTCCAATCAAGTTGTGGAAACAGGATGCACCTGAGCTCAATTTTGTGTGTCATGGCAAAGGCTGTGAAAACTTATGTACGTGTGTGTGTGCGCGTGTGCCACCGTTATTTAATTTATTTTACCCCAGTCACATAAATGCTCAAGTTATCACTTTGCTTTGTCCTTTTAGCAGATAATCTTTTTTAAAGCCACTAAAAGTAAATTTTCTAGATGGTAGTTCCCCATGAAATGTATAAACATCTCAAGTTGTTTATAATGTACCAATTTTATAGCAATGAAAATATTAATTTGTTTATTGTGTTACCATTAAACTATTATATTGCACATTTCTGCATATTATTAAATTTTTTAATAAAGTATGTTTTGTCCCCATCATTACTGAATCCTCTTCTTTTTTTTCAGTTTTATTGTGTGCTGTGTATATATGTACTATTGTAGTATTACGGTTCACTTGCTTTATCGTCTGATGCTGTACAATAGTATATAAAAAGTATATACTTTTAATTAGAGTTGATGTCCAGGTAATCTCAAATCATGAGTTTCATCCACGCAGGAAACATACACTCAAAGAGCACTGTACTCCTACTTATTCATGCAAACATCTAATCAGCCTTGCTTGGCAGCAGTGCAATGCATAAAATTATGCAAATACAGATATAAATACAAATATGCATAATACTTCAGTTAATTTTCATGTCAACCATCAATGTGGAAAAAATTTGATCTTAGTGACTTTGGCCTGATTGTTTGTGCCAGATGGGCTGGTTTGAGTATTTCAGTAACTGCTGATCTCTTGGGATGCACAACAGTCTCTAGAGTTTACTCCGAATGGTGCCAAAAACAAAAAAACATTCAGTGAGCGGCAGTTCTGCAGATTGAAATGCCTTGTTGATGAGAGAGGTCAACAGAGAATGGCCAGACTGGTTCGAGCTGACAGAAAGGCTACAGTAACTCAGGTAACCACTCTGTACGATTGTAGTGAGCAGAATATTATCTCAGAATGCACAATAGGTAGAACTTTGAGGCAGATTGGCTACAACAGCAGAAGACCATATCTGCACTTTATTAGGACCATAGTGTTCCAAATAAAGAACTCAGTGAGTGTATATATACGCCTTGACTGTTTTCGCCTGTGCCTCTCCTGACCTATGGTGCTGCCCTCGGCAACTGCCTAGTTCGCCTAAGCCTTGAAACTGCCCTTCATGAAAGCTTCAAAAGGTTCATTGGCATTCCCGGTTATTACAATTTTATTATTAACAGTTTGCATATTGCTAGCAGATATTTTAGATTATTAAAGCTACCAAATAACCCCAGATGTAACGAGTCGGAGTCAGACAAGAGTGAAGATCCATGTGCAGAGTTTTATAGAGATCGTAGTTAAACAGGCAGAGGTCTAAACCAGGTAAGCAATCCAGACAATGCAGCAAAAAAAGACGGTAACCAAAAGGGGTAAATCCAAGGTACAGGCGAAGGTCAAAATAGACAAAGATAAACGCTCAGAAATGCAAGACGACAGGGTGAATTGGCAAGACTTTGCAGTGAAGTGAAGTTTGCGGGGTGATGATATACACTAGGAGTTGATGAGTGAATAAAAATCAGGTGTGAGAGTCAATGGCGGGAGGAAGGGGATTCTGGGAGATGTAGTCTGGGTATGGGATTATACTCCGGGGAAGGGGATTTTGTGTGAATAGATCGGGAGGATGTGACAACAGATGCATACATTTTTTGCCAAACTACTTAAACTAAAAGGTAAGTACTGTTACTTAACCAATCTGTGGGACACCCTCGGGGGTCCTCTAAGATGGGGCATCTCTCCTCTTTGCTATACCACAGAGACAAATTCCCAGAGCTTGGAGGGTATTGAAGGTCAGTCTTATTAGAAAACTTAGCCTGGCCTGGAGTACCTTCCACAATTCAGCCCATCTTAACACACTATCCGATGTCCCCTCCCATATGGTCTAGCACCCTTGCTGCTGATGGCTGAATCTTATACCCTTCCTCTTCCATCCTAGATACTTCCGTAACTACCATTGCTTTCCTTTGTTTTCGGGAGGCTGTTGACCACAGTTTGGGAGCCACCCCCCATCCAAGGCATGTTCTTCCTAACTTTGTTCTTCCTTCTCTTGATGCTTCAGTCTTGAAATTGCCTGGTTTACGACCTCCTCTGCCTTACAAGTTCTGCCTGTTTGGACTTGGACTCAACCTGCCCTCACTGCTTGGTCCGTTGATTCCCAAAACTCCAAAACAAGCCTGGTCTTTTCCTGCTTGTAGCCCAGAGTGAGTGATTTTAGAAGCAGTTGTAAAGCATTTCTTCCAAACCATGCTAAATTTAAGAGAAAACGTGGTATGCCAAGACACCTTTTGATATAACTTTTGACCTAGAAGTCCATCCTTGCCACTGCCGCTGCTGAAATCTCACACTTTTTTGTGGCTACATCAGGTGATGATAGAGTGTAAATTGGAAACACCAAATCTTGAATTTGCCTGGGAGATGACAATTGTCTTATTTTATCTAGGCCCTTTGTCAGTTGCTTCAGGACCATCTCTGCAATGTGTTTGCAATATTAAATGTATATTGATATGATAAATATTTGACACATAAAAAAGGACATGATGTATGCCCCTGTCGGGCTCTCCAACTGCCGCTGCTGAAATCTCACTTTTTTGTGGCCACATCAGGCGATGATAGAGTGTAAATTGGAAACACCAAATCTTGAATTTGCCTGGGAGATGACAATTGTCTTATTTTATCTAGGCCCTTTGTCAGTTGCTTCAGGACCATCTCTGCAATGTGTTTGCAATTTTAAATGTATATTGATATGATAAATATTTGACACATAAAAAAGGACATGATGTATGCCCCTGTCGGGCTCTCCACCTCCTTTCCATTCTCTGCTTCAGATCACCGGTGTTCTAATCCATCTCAACTGCAGTCAATGAACAGCTCATTACAAACATTATATATATTCATCTAAAACACACATCATTGTCAAGTCTCACCTTGGACTATTCATGACCACTCTGCACCCATGCAGTGTCTCTCTCTTCATCATACGGTATTCACTTGTTTATTATCAACAGTATATGTACTTTGCTACTTACCTATATTACTTACCTGTTGGAACATTATACTGCCATTCTCTGTTTAAATGCTGATATCTCCTTTCACCTGTATCTGCTGTATACATCCATCTTCTCATTAAATCCTCCCGCATCTGGATTCAACTGTACATTGGTGTGAGTGCATTCCTAACAGAAGACTTGACCTCAACATGAATCCAGTGGGAGTCCATCTCCGTGAAACCTTCAATGCTCTTCAATTAGAGTAAATTATAATCCTTCCATTTATTCTCAATTGAGCACTTCCGTGAATATTACTGCCAACTCACTCTTCCTCACAATAGAGGCCCTCATTGATTCGGGATCGCCGGGAAACTTCATCTCCAAATCTCTCTGTCAACAACTCAACTTCCCAACCATCACCTGCTCCACAGCACTCCCTATCCACTCTGTAGTGGGCCAACCACTGGGAAAAGGTATCATTACTCATTGAACCATACCCATCCTCCTACAAGAAGGCACCTGTCATACTAAATACATTCCACTTCTCGTTCTTGAGGTATCCACATCAGAAATTGTCATTGGCAGACCTTGGCTTGTGCAACACTCTCCCACAGAGTCCTGGGTATCTGAGGAGATCCTAACTTGGGGTGAACAATGTTTCAACAGATGCCTGTCCTTACCTCGTCCACACTCTCCTAATATAGCACCAAAATTATAAATTGATAAGTCCCCTTTCTGCTGGTCAGAGTGGATTGTGGGGGAGGTTAAGACACTCTGTGACCAGTATGAGAGTGGAGTGCTGAGATCCTTTGAATATTTTTTTCAACATTTTTTGATTCCTAGATCTCAGTTCTTTATGTATTAACAGCTGCGCTACCTGCTCTGTACTATTTTTGGGTGTACCATACACCCCTAAAGCGGCAGATACTCTGGGAATGGCGATTACTGCTTTTGGAAATGGTCATGAGGCATCAGTGTATTATTCCTGGCTAATTCAGAGTCTGGGGGACGGAGCTTTAACTTCTATCAAGAGATTATGGGAGAAAGATTTAAACTTTGTATTGGAGGAGGGAGTGTGGGCTAGGATTAAAAAAAACATCAAGTCTACCTCTAGAGATAAAAGGATGTGCCTTATGCAATTCAAGATTTTAAATAGATTCTATTGGACCCCTCTAGATTGTATAAGCTTGGTTTTAAAACCACACCCACCTGCTGGCAATGCCAATCAGAGGATGGAGACACAACCCATGTCTTCTGGGGATGTGTTATGATCCAAGAATTTTGGTTGAGGATTCAGAGTTTTATATTTGAGGTATTGGGCTCTCAGATTTGATTTTGCCCCAGACTCTGTATTTAAGGAAATGGGGTGGTCATTCATTTGGAGAATAAAAACGTGAAAAACTGGGTCCTAACTAGTATTATGATTGCCAGACAGATTATTTTAAGGAGTTGGAAGTTGGCTGGAGTGCCCCCATTTCAGGAGTGGTGTTCAGAGATGGCCAGAGTGGCAGCTTTTGAGGAGGGGGCATCCAGAAGACTGGGGAGTTTAGACCTGTTTGTGGAGAAATGGGGCAAATATCTGTCTATTTTGCAGGGCACCTTCGGGAAGGGACAGTGGAGAGAGAGGTGTAGTGGATGTGTGTGATTAGCATATGTGCTAAGTAGTGAGGGCTAAAAATTGATTCTGTTTGTATGTTTTGCTGTTCTTTGTTTAATAGATTAATCAATAAAAAAAATAGATGAGGCAAATGGGATGGCCTAAGAAACCAAAAATCACAGGACTTAATGACTACGGACCTGTCGCCCTGACATCTGTGGTCATGAAGTCATTTGAGAGACTGGTGTTGGCCCACCTGAAGGACATCACTGGACCCTTTCTGGACCCCCTTCAATTTGCTTATCGAGCAAACAGGTCTGTGGATGATGCAGTCAACATGGGTTTGCATCACGTCCTGCAACATCTGGACAGACCGGGAACATACGTAAGGATCCTTTTTGTGGACTTCAGCTCGGCTTTCAACACAATCATACCAGATATACTCCGGACTAAGTTAAACCAACTCCCTGTTCCCATCTCTACCTGTCAGTGGATTACCAGCTTTCTGATGGACAGGCAGCAGCTTGTGAGGCAGGGAAAATTAACTTCCACCACCTGTACCATCAGCACTGGTGCCCCCCAGGGATGTGTGCTCTCCCCACGACTCTTCTCCCTGTACACCAATGACTGCACCACCAAGGACCCCTCTGTCAGGCTCCTGAAGTTTTCAGACGACACCACTGTCATCGGCCTTATCCGAGATGATGATGAGTCTGCATATAGAAAGGAGGTTGAACGGCTGGCTGTCTGGTGCAGTCAAAACAACCTGGAGCTGAACATGTTCAAAACGATGGAGATGATTGTGGACTTTAGGAGGAACACCCCATCATTGTCCCCCCTCACCATTCTAAACAGCACTGTGGCAGCAGTGGAGTCATTCAGGTTCCTGGGCACTACCATCTCACAGGACCTGAAGTGGGAGATACACATCGACTCCATTGTGAAAAAGGCCCAGCAGAGGTTGTACTTCCTTCGCCAGCTGCTGCACCAGTGCTGCTGAAATCGTTCTACTCAGCAGTCATTGAGTCTGTCCTCTGCACTTCAATAACTGTCTGGTTTGGTGCAGCTACGAAATCAGACATCAGAAGACTACAAAGGACAGTTCGGTCTGCTGAGAGGATTATTGGTTGCCCCCTGCCCCCCCCTTCAAGAACTATACACTTCCAGAGTGAGGGAAAAGGCTGGTAAAATCACTCTGGACTCCACTCACGCTGCCCACTACCTTTTTGAACTGTTGCCTTCTGGCCGGCGCTTCAGAGCTCTGAACACCAGAACCGTCAGACACAGGAACAGTTTTTTCCCTCAGGCCATCCATCTAATGAACAATTAAATTGCCCCTTTGCGCAATAATGATGTGCAATACACAGTTTAATTTTATCCAACATATCCACTTCTGCCATTACTTACATTGCTCTGTACATAATATACTGTTTTTTGTTCTTTATATACAGATTGTATTAGATTTGCACTACGTGTGTGTATGTGGGTGTGTATGAAGGTGAGTGTATGTACGTATATGTATAATTATTTATTTTGTGTTCTTTTTTTTTGTTTTTAATTACCTATGTCTTGCTGCTGTTTTTGGTATTGTTTGTATTGTTGTAGACTGGAAGCTCCTGTCACCAAGACAAATTCCTTGTATGTGTAAGCATACTTGGCAATAAAGCTGATTCTGATTCTGATGTAATATGCATTGTAGGGTCAAGGAAAAAGTGACAATAATAATACAAATATTATTAAATAAAAACAATTCTCTGTTATTTTTTTTTGTTTATATATATATATATATATATATATATATATAAAATAGCAGAGAATTTTCTTTATTCTCCCAAAGTCACCAGAAATGAACGATAAAACTCAAAATGAGTTTTCTCAAACGCGTCCTCCAGTCCAGTAGGAGACGCAAAAGCGCCATTAAACACGAGAAGAAGAAGAGAAGAATTTATCTGTAAGTGTTTGAATGTGTTTAACTTCATTTGTGAGGTTGTGTTCTGTTCATGTTGTTTTTCTGTCTTTGGCGTTTTAATGGTCGCAATAGAAGATTATTATCGTCGTTTGTGGCGGTTTTGTGACGGACTCTTTAAAATATTCAGTTTCAGGAGAAACAAACAAAAAACTTCGGAGCCCCTTCAGCGGGAATTTGTTTTGTGAAATAGTTTTACTGTCTCTCGCAATACATTTACCATGATTTTACTGCAGTAACCATATTTATCCATGATATTCGTAGTGAAAATATAGTACTACAGGAAACCGAATACTGTGTTTAATACATAATGTTGTGATTATTATGGGTTTTCTACAATAACTGTAGTTTAATAATTGTATTTGTAATAAAACCAAAGTAATCACAAAATTAACCGTGAATAATCTATATTAAAACATGGTTTTGGTCCCAAAAGAAACGAAAACAAACATGTCCCACCTCATGTTTACTACAATATTACTATAGTAAAACCATCACATTGTCATGGTAACTACTATAGTAAAGCCATGATTTTTTATTGTATGTTTGTTTTAGGCTTCAGAGTGTTTTTATTTGACTATAGATTTATCATGGTTAATCTTGTGATTATTATGGTTTTACTTCAAATACCATGATTAAACTACTACAGTAACCAGTTAAACTATGATATTTGTGGTCAAACCATAATAACACAAAATTAACCACAGTTTTCATTTTCCTGTTTTATTAATAGTCTATGGTGTCACTTTGAATGTAATTGTTAAAATATGGATACTGTAGTAAAATCATGGTAAATTTAACACAAAACTTGATCAATGTCAGGCCAGAGAGAGGATGAATATTTGAAAATGCCCAATGCGCTCCAAGTCCTCGTTGTGGCGTAGTGACTTGCCTCAATCTGGGTGATGGAGGACGAATCTCAGTTGCCGTCAATCCGCACAACACATGCCCCACCGAGAGCGAACCACATTATAGCAACCACAAGGAGGTTACCCCATGTGACTCTACACTCCCTAGCAACCGGACCAATTGGTTGCTTAGGAGACCTGGCTGGAGTCACTCAGCACACACTGGATTCAAACTTGCGACTCTAGGGATGGTAGTCAGCGTCAATTCTCGCTAAGCTACCCAGACCACCCGAAATCTTTTTACAATTATGCTTTTTTAAATGGTTCCAATGTATTAAAATATAGAGTTTGTCAATAATCTAGTTTCCATCCAATTTTCACGCTGTTTTGAAATTACCCGTTGTGCTTAGCGCCATTTAAATGGCCTTTTATTGATAAAAATGGTGTGCGTTATGACGTCGTGCTTAAAAAACACTTTGTCATATAAGTTTTGGTTTACCGATAATTGTGTACCTTTTGCCTCCCAGATGTCCCTAATGTTTTTCCCCCGAAGTTTTTGTAAAATGGGGAGATTATTGAGACAATGCATTGAAATTGGCCAGCTTACTGTCATTTTAATTTCACAAATAAATGCAATCAGAAGTCGAGGAATTGCAATCAAAAGGGAACAGTTACCCTTCTGATAGGACTGTAATATTGGTTCTTATGTTGCGCCTGTCGCAGGTTGCCACCGGTTCCGACCCGAAAGTGAATCGTCATGGGGAAACTTTCAGTCTTAGTACAAGGACCATCCATCGATGTGTATGAATGCGGTGTGCACAGCTATTAAAGAAAAATGTATGTGGTGTAATATCAGGTTTTACATACATGATACATTCCTGATATTGTATTTTAAACAAACATCTTATCTAAAGCATCGACATCACAACTGCATTATGAAATAAAAAAGCTTTTTTCTGGCAATTGTTACAATCATTTAATAAATTCAATTGTAAAATTGAACTAAAAAAAATAAAAACAGCTCCCAAAGTCACCGAAATGTAACAATAAAACCCAAAATTAGTTTTCCCAAACGCATCCACACTCCAGTCCAGTAGGAGATGGAAAAGCCCCATTAAACACAAGAAGATGAAAGAAGAACTCATTTCTGTATGTGTTCAATGTGTTTAACTTGATTTGTGGGATTTTTATTTGTTTTGATCTGTATTTTTCTTTGCATGTTAATTTTTAATGATCGGAAAATAATCTTATTATCGCTGTATGTAGAAGTTTTGTGACGGATGCTTCATAATATTCAGTTTCAGGAGAAACCAGCAGAAATCTGAGAATATCATGTTTAATTTGTGATAAATGAGCTCGTTAAATTCATTGTCTGATTTTAAATGAGTTCAATGAAGGTGAGTATATGTGAAAAATTAAACCAAACTCCAAGCACATTTATCTTTATATTACCTATCAGAAACAAAGTTATTTAACAACTTAAGCTGTTTATAATGTTTTAATAATATTTTTGAGTTTGATGAATGTCAGTTCATTATAATGATGATGTTTTTGTGTTCAGATATTCATCATGAGGGAGCAGGTGGATGTGATCTGCTGTAAATCAGTAGGAACTGATCTGTCCATGCTGGATATTGATCATTTAATCACAGAAATCTCTCATCTGAAGAAAGAGGTGACGTCACTGAAGACAAAACTGATGGAGAGAGACGACAGGTTACAGGTTAAACATTCATTTCATCCTTAAAGTTGAGATTGTAAGCTTTCAAATGATGTGATATGATGAACGGTACAGATGTGATTGTGTTGTATTTGTCAGGAGCTGGAAAAGGTTTCCTGTCAATCTTCAGTGTGTGTGATTTATGGGACCTCCACAGAATGTCAGGATTCAGTGTGGAGCGGCAGAGATCAGTCCACACCACAGCGACTGCTGGACAAACTCTCTGAACAGAGATCTAGAGACACACAGGACTCACAGCTCACTTTACTCTGTTCTACTGACGGTAATCAGGGTGATCAAACCTCCACAGAGTCTCTGACTTTTGTCTGTACCGCTGGAGAACAGCAGATGCTGCAGATACCAGTGAAGATGAAAATGTGTTCAGTGAAGTTGCTGGACTGCAGGAACCTGATGAAGATGAGAGGAGAATTCAAAGTAGAGGAACAACAGAGTAATGAAGATGAAGATGATGATGATCAAAACCCCACAGAGTCTCTGGCTTCTGTCTGTAATGCTGGAGAACAGCAGATGCTGCCAGTGAAGATCGAAGTGAAGCAGGAGGAGATAAAAGAAGAAATCACAGTAGAGGAACAACAGGCAGATAAAGATAATTATATTTCTTCAGGTATGTTTCTTCCTTTTAAAAATTTACATTTTCATGTCAATCGACTGTCATTTTACTTTTTATCATTCAAAACAGTTCCTTGCTGTTTAAGTGCTCAGTTTAAAAAGGTGCATGTACTACAGTGTTTTTTGCAGTGATTTTACCAGCGGCGCTGCATGTTTTTGGATCTACAGGCATAGCAGCGGGGGAAAAAAGAAATGAAAAAGTGATGATGTGTGCTTGCCATCTAACTTAAGAAATAATGTATAAAGCATATTTTATTATTCTATTTGAGTCCTGTGTGGGTTGCATTTCTAGACCCAGATTTTACAATGGACATAAAGTGGTGTCCCACCATAGTAAAGAACATAACCTGTATTTAAAGGGTCGTAAAAAACTATTTCACTTACTGAGATGGTTTTTTTTTTTTTTGGTAATAATTATTTTATTTAATTTTTTCTAAAAAACGAGCAAAACTAAAAAAAATAAAAAATTACACACACATATATATATATATGTATATACATATATATATATACACTCACCTAAAAGATTATTAGGAACACCTGTTCAATTTCTCATTAATGCAATTATCTAATCAACCAATCACATGGCAGTTGCTTCAATGCATTTAGGGGTGTGGTCCTGGTCAAGACAATCTCCTGAACTCCAAACTGAATGTCAGAATGTCAAAGAAAGGTGATTTAAGCAATTTTGAGCGTGGCATGGTTGTTGATGCCAGACGGGCCGGTCTGAGTATTTCACAATCTGCTCAGTTACTGGGATTTTCACGCACAACCATTTCTAGGGTTTACAAAGAATGGTGTGAAAAGGGAAAAACATCCGGTATGCGGCAGTCCTGTGGGCGAAAATGCCTTGTTGATGCTAGAGGTCAGAGGAGAATGGGCCGACTGATTCAAGCTGATAGAAGAGCAACTTTGCCTGAAATAACCACTCGTTACAACCGAGGTATGCAGCAAAGCATTTGTGAAGCCACAACACGCACAACCTTGAGGCGGATGGGCTACAACAGCAGAAGACCCCACCGGGTACCACTCATCTCCACTACAAATAGGAAAAAGAGGCTACAATTTGCAAGAGCTCACCAAAATTGGACAGTTGAAGACTGGAAAAATGTTGCCTGGTCTGATGAGTCTCGATTTCTGTTGAGACATTCAGATGGTAGAGTCAGAATTTGGCGTAAACAGAATGTGAACATGGATCCATCATACCTTGTTACCACAGTGCAGGATGGTGGTGGTGGTGTAATGGTGTGGGGGATGTTTTCTTGGCACACTTTAGGCCCCTTAGTGCCAATTGGGCATCGTTTAAATGCCACGGCCTACCTGAGCATTGTTTCTGACCATGTCCATCCCTTTATGGCCACCATGTACCCATCCTCTGATGGCTACTTCCAGCAGGATAATGCACCATGTCACAAAGCTCGAATCATTTCAAATTGGTTTCTTGAACATGACAATGAGTTCGCTGTACTAAAATGGCCCCCACAGTCACCAGATCTCAACCCAATAGAGCATCTTTGGGATGTGGTGGAACGGGAGCTTCGTGCCCTGGATGTGCATCCCACAAATCTCCATCAACTGTAAGATGCTATCCTATCAATATGGGCCAACATTTCTAAAGAATGCTTTCAGCACCTTGTTGAATCAATGCCACGTAGAATTAAGGCAGTTCTGAAGGCGAAAGGGGGTCAAACACAGTATTAGTATGGTGTTCCTAATAATCCTTTAGGTGAGTGTATATATAAATATATATACACACAGTGCATCCGGAAAGTATTCACAGCACTTCACTTTTTCCACATTTTGTTATGTTACAGCCTTATTCCAAAATTTATTCAATTAATTATTTTCCTAAAAATTCTACAAACAATGCCCCATAATGACAACATGAAAGAAGTTTGTTTAAAATCTTTGCAAATGTATTAAAAATAAAAAACGTAAAAAATCACATGTACATAAGTATTCACAGCCTTTGCCATGACACTCAAAATTGAGCTCAGGTGCATCCTGTTTCCACTGATCATCCTTGAGATGTTTCTACAACTTGATTGCATGGTAAAATTCAGATTTGGAAAGGCACACACCTGTCCCATGAGGTCCCATAGTTAACAGTGCACGTCAGAGCACAAACCGAGCCATGCAGTCCGAGGAATTGTCTGTAGACCTCCGAGACAGGATTGTATCGAGGCACAGATCTGGGGAAGGGTACAGAAAACTTTCTGCTGCATTGATGGTCCCAAAGAGCACAGTGGCACCAGGGAACCACCAGGACTCTTCCTAGAGCTGGCCGCCTGGCCAAACTGAGAGATTGGGGGAGAAGGGCCTTAGTCAGGGAGGTGACCAAGAACCCAATGGTCACTCTGACAGAGCTCCAGCGTTTCTCTGTGGAGAGAGGAGAACCTTCCAGAAGAACAACCATCTCTGCAGCACTCCACCAATCAGGCCTGTATGGTAGAGTGGCCAGACGGAAGCCACTCCTCAGTAAAAGGCACACGGCAGCCCGTCTGGATTTTGCCAAAAGGCACCTAAAATACTCTCAGACCATGAGAAACAAAATTCTCTGGTCTGATGAAACAAAGATTGAACTCTTTGGCCTGAATGGCAAGCGTCATGTCTTGAGGAGACCAGGCACCGCTCATCACCTGGTCAATACCATCCCTACAGTGAAGCATGGTGGTGGCAGCATCATGCTGTGGGGATGTTTTTCAGCGGCAGGAACTGGGAGACTAGTCAGGATCGATGGAAAGATGAATGCAGCAATGTGGATGGAGATTCAACTTCTCAAGAGATTCTGCCAGGCAGGCATAGATTCGAGCAGTCACTGTGGTGTCGTTGGGCTGAAAAGACAAGTAGAGTTGTGTGTCAACAGCGTAGCAGTGGTATGAGAAACCATGTGCATGAATGATGGTTCCCAGTGATGATGTGTATTTAGAGAAGAGACGTGGCCCAAGCACTGATCCCTGAGTTACCCCAGTAAGTAGTTGATGTGGCTTGGATACCTCACCTCTCCAGGCTACCTTGAAGGACCTACCTTAGAAATAGGAGTTAAACCAGTCAAGCACAGTTCCTGTAATACCCATCTCAGAGACTCAGTGCAGTCTCAGTGGAGTATCCACTATTGAAGCCTGACTGATTGTCATTCAGCATTTTGTTCTGTGAGAGATTTGATTGAAAACTGCACTTTCAAGTGTTTTTGCCATAAATGGGATGAGAGAGACTGGTCTGTAGTGTTCTAATTGTGTGGGGTCAAGTGCAGGTTTCTTCAGCAGCGGGGTTACTCAAGCCTGCTTAAATCTAATGGGAAAAGTGCCTGTAAGTAGAGACGTGTTGATTATGTGTGTGAGTGCAGGTAGGATGGATGGAGAGATGGCCTGGAGAAGGTGAGAAGGAATGGGGTCAAGAGAACAGGTGGTGGGGTGGTTTGAGAGGAGGAGTTTAGTGTCAGTCAGAGGAGAGAATGTAGAGACAGAAGAGTTGCATACTGATGACAGCTGTTTAATGGGGTGTGGTGCTGTGAACTTAATGCTGATGGTTGTAAACTTATTAGTAAAAAATGTGGCGAAGACGTCTGCTGTCAGTGATGTGTCAGGTGGTGGTGGGGATGGCAAAGTAGTGTGTTGAATGTTCTAAACAAACTGCTTTCTGTTTTCTTGTACTAATGTTATAAATGCAGCACTGGCCCGACTCGCTCTCACAGTTGCCCCCGGCCATTGGGCAGTCCTTTTTGACGAGCCCTGTGTGGGCTCTTTCAGCAGGTTAATGCACACTGGACACAATTTCCTAAATCTCAATCTTTTCTTTGTAAAACCATGGCAGGTTTGATGACATTAACTGCAAAAACTGACACTTCTCAATCAATTTTAAAATGCTGAACTTTGACAAATAATCTACTGGCTGTTACTGGTATGACGAGACATGTTATTAATATATTGTTCACAAGATGGCAGGAATATGTCTCCAATTTATGGCACATTTTTATATTTTCTTCATGTTTTAACTTCTAGTAGTGCAAGCTGATTTTTTTATTTTTTTTAAACTTCGCTTATTTTTATATGCAAATTAATGTATATTAGAAATGTACATGTAAATAAGATAAAAAAATAGCATTCAATCCCCAATGAATTGCATAATTTTAGTGTTATTAATTCAGGGAAGATACAATTTTATCATTATCATAAAAAATAAAAAAAATGGGTTACACATCTGACCCTTCCGGTCAAATATGAACGTGAATACCAAAGGAGCCATTGTTTTAATACTATAGGAGGGTTTGAGGGTGGCCGATAAGAACGACACGGGAGGCAGGTTACTCCATTCACAGGTAATGACCACACTTCAGCGCTCACAGCCTCACACAATACTCTCTTCAGCTCACAATAATAAACTCTTTTGCTTCACAATAATAACTTTCTGGACCCATGCTCTCTTCCCGTCTGCTGGTTGTGTGGCTGCTTTTATGCCACTCTCCCCATGATCACTGGAATTAGAAACAGGTGTTAACTTAATTTAGCTTAGGTGTAAGCGCCCCTTACCACTCTCTCTCCGGATGGGCGCTTGAACCCCGATATGTGCGGCTTTATCATACGTGAACGCCTGTTGGCACTGCTCCATCCACTCGACCTGGTTTGGAGCCCCTTTTTTAGTGAGATCAGTCAGCGGGATGTTGACATCCAAATAATTAGGTTCAAACTTCCTGTAATAGCCAGCCAGCCCCAGGAACTGTCTCACCTTATTTTTGTCTCGGGGCAGGTCGCAATCGTCGCAGTTTTGTCAATTTGGGGACGCACCTGCTTGCGGCCCAAGTGGAACCCCAGGTACCATACCTCCACCCACCAAATCACACACTTCTTGGGGTTTACAGTGAGTGCCGCCCATCACAGCGATCTCAGAACTGCCCTCAGATGCTGCATATGCAGCTGCCAATCAATGCTATAAAAGATGATGTCATCTAGATAGGCAGCAGCATAAGCCGAATGCGGCCGGAGGATGCGCTCCATGAGACGCTGAAAGGTAGCCGGGGCCCCAATTAAACCGAACGGAAGCATCACAAATTGGTGCAATCCAAATGGCATGAAGACTGCTGTTTTTTCACGTGAAAATGCTGTCAAGGGGATCTGCCAATAACCATTTGTCAAATCCAATGTCGAATAAAATGATATGCCCCGTATCGAGCATTGCATCCAATTCTTCACAAACTAGTTTCTTTTTGTGTTCAGGCCAGCGATAGGGACGGCTACGTACCACCACTTCTGTTTCATTCTCGATGTGGTGCTGGATGAGGTTCGTTTGACCTGGTAGAGGGGAGAACACGTCTGCAAATTCTTGTTGCAACTTGGCAACCCCTGTGAGCTGGTATGGTGAGAGGTGGTCTCAGGAAGTGACCGGAGTGTTATTATTAAGTTTATTTATTTTTTATTCACCTCCGGCCCGAGCTCCGCCCTCTCTAGAACTACTGTAGCCAACATCACGGGGACCGCCTCCTTTCACAATTTCAGGAGGTTGGGGTGATATATTTGTCGTGTGCCCTCTCAATTGGTTCGCTTTACCTAATAATTGAGATGACCTTGGCGAGTAACTTGAAGCTCGATGTAGGAAGTAATACGAGTACCTTATCTCCCGGTGCAAATTCACACAGCCAAGCTCAACTGTTATACATTTGGCTCTGTCATTCTTGAGCTTGGAGCAAATTCTCCTTTGTTAGTTGCCCCAAGGTGTGGAGTTTTGCTTTAAGATTAAGAACATACTACATTTCATTTTTGCTATCGGAAGGTCCCTCCTCCCAAGCTTCGGATGACGTCAATCACCCCGTGCGGGTGCAGCCCATACAGCAGCTCAAACCTGAAAAACCCTGTGGAGGTTTGCAGGACCTTTCGTACTGCAAATAACAGGGGGTCGAGCCATTTATCCCAATTTCTGGCATCCCCGTGCACACACCCTGTGGAAATCGCCGCCAATGCCCGGCCACTAAAAATGGGCTATTAAGCGGTTTAGTGTCTTTCTTTCCCCTAGGTGACCTGCCATCGGATTTTAGTGATCTGGCTGGAACACCACGGTATTAAGAGCTGGGTTGTATCTTCTTTTTTGTTGAGCGTCCTGCGTCACTCTACACAACCTCTCGTTTACAAGTTGTTGACCATTGATCACTCTCACTTGGTCGAAGACATGCTTGAGGGTTTCGTCTTGTGACTGCTCCAAAGGGAAATCTCCTTTGGGAAATCTCCTGAGGATAGGAGGTGCCACAGCCCCCCACCCTAATGTCATCTTGACGTGGAGTTGACAAAGATGGCTCCACCTCCCCTGCCAGAGCATCGCACACTTCACATCTCACTGATTTTATGCAGAACCCATCTGCACATATTCCATTTAATACATTCAGAAATTCAGGCCAATTAGTCTCCAGAATCAGCAGATGGTTGAGGTGGGAACTAACTGCAGCCACCACTCTGTTTTGTTCCCAGAAATGTATTTGCAAGGGTCACAGGGTATTTGTGAATATCCCCATGCACACACTTCACCCTCACCATTTTAGCTGTGCCCAATGCCCCGTGTTGAACCAAGCTTTGGTGGATAGTGATTTGATTACAACCTGTGTCCACCAACGCTTCTTACCTCTATCCGGTACGCTCCGGCTCAGATGGGGGCAGCATGCAGGGAGTCGGGGATCTGGACCACCATCCCCAGCTACATCACGGGGCATTGATCCCGGAAGTGTCCCGGATCCCCGCAACTCCAGCAGGCCGGCACAGACACCACGGCCGCACCTGCGTTGGTGGACACGTCCACCTGAGGGGGAGAGCAGCGGGCCGCTCTAGAGGCAGGGGTGTGTGCCCACCACCTTGCACGGGGAACTGATTTTTATTAGGGGTTCAAACCCAAAGGCCTAGAAACCTATATTAATTGTTATGAATTTTAGGGGTTCAAGCGCTTGGCACTGAAACCCTATTGTAATTGTTAAGATTTTTATTATTGGAGGTTCAAGCGCTTAGCGCTAGGTGACCCTAGGTGATCACAAGTAGAACCACCCATATCTTGATGCCATGCTTTGCTGGCTTGCTAGGCATATTCTGCTGGAAAGGACAGCAACCTTTTGACAAAAGAGATTACTATCAGTAATTAGTATCAGTGTCACAGAAAACAATCACATAAACCAATGATATTACAGCAACACATAATACAATTAACAGTGAAAATTACTTACTACAGATATGAAAATAAAAATTTACCTCTGAATGGAACCAGTTGCTCATCCACTGGAGCGTCTGCCATACCTCTACAACCCTGGGCCTGAAGTAACCCACCCTTATGGCCCCAAGTTTGTCTCTCACACGTCTTGCAGGTCTTGACTCATGGTTATCAAATTGTAGCATTCTTGAGAAAGTGTGAAAGACTTTCAGTGGCATGGAAAATCGCCCTTCCACTCTCTGCATACACACCCGTTAAGATTAGCAGACCTATGTAGGCAAGCAGGTCAATCTCATCCATCCTTTTCCAGCTGTCTGCATATTACGGAAACCCTCCAAATTTGTCATCTCTAGCATTATTTTTTCGATGGCTGGTGGGATGAACATGTAGAATGTTAAGGCGATGTCCTGGGCATGGGCAACTGCCACCCTTCCCTGGTTGTCATATGGTGACAAGGACCATGTTATTTTGCTGTTCTTTGACAAAAATGTCTCTTTTTCAGCTTGGAGGATTTCTTCATCTAAAGATGATGCATTGTGCTCTTGGTTGTATTCTTCCCCATCTTCTTCTTCAGATACCTCCTCCTAAATCATTGTTCTCCTGTTCCTCCTTGGCATAAGACCTGTTGGCACTGAAATGTGCACTCATGGCTTCAGAAAAAAGAGAGAACTGGGGGCATTGTCATTTGCAGCACCTTTATAGCCTCTGACTGCATCTTGCAGGGGCCAGTGTCAGTCCTACAATGTCAGTCAGGCAAATTAAAAACATGGCCGTCAGCAGCCAATCAAATTTCAGCAGCTAATTACATCATATCTGAATGGCCGACCATTACGAAACTTGAGATATTTATAGACAGTGTTAGAATGAGGCTGTGTACCAAGATTTATAAAAAATCGGCCACAAGGTGGCGCTATAACAAGGAAATTTACGTTTTCACCAATAACACCTCAAGCGAATTGAATAATCTCAAAATATTTTTTTCCTCTTAATTCCTTTCACCAAGACCTACAAAATGTATATCTTCGTTTTATGGCATTTTATAAAATGTTTTCTGAAATTCAAGTTTTCTAAAAAGATACTTTTTTAAACTCCTCCTAGGCCGTATATCAGAGTCTCACAAAAATTGTTGTATGTCTCCTATGCTAATACTAACCCAAACTTCTAAAACTTTTTTGGAGATTGGGTGCTTTATGGCTTTATTTTATTTATTTTAACAGTTAAAAAGTAAAAAAAAAATGACCACCATAACAATTATCCTGTTTCAGGATTGTTGAACAGAAGACATCAGTCATTTAACACCAGTTTGCATACTCAGCAACTTACGAAGTATACACACACACACACACACACACACACATATATATACAAATACATTCCTTTATTGCATACTTTGAAAGTTCTTAAAAGGCTTGAACCCCGTTAATTGCTGCTTGCTGCTATATATATTATTATTATTAATCCGCCATTAAATTGATTGGGCAGAGCAAACCATAAGGCCTAGAGACTTGAATCTTGGTCAGCTGGTAGTAGTATTGCTCGTTACTCAGAAACACGGACTTGGCCAAATCAGTCAATAGGGGGCGCTACAGCGATCTAGAACGTGTAACTGCTTATAACTCCTAGACTGTTTGTCGTAGAATCAAGTGCCTATAGATAGCCTGTATTTGCTGTAAATCTATGATCTAGGTGGTTGCATGCTTGCTAAATAAAACACAATACTTTTACATATATTATTATGTTTTATAAAGGCCTTAAACCACTTGAACCCCGTTAATTGCTGCTTGAAGCTATATTTATTGTTATTATTACACTTTATAGCATTAGCTTAAAAAAAAAAAAAAGGTGACTATCTGCGCTCACAGATGTGCATATCTGATATTAGCAGCATATTTAGTGTTTATAAAGTGCTGAACGTGAGATGAATGCAATAAAATTAGCTTCAGCAGTGGCCCAACTTTCACAGAAATTTCAATGCAAGAAAAACCCTAAAAAAAAATCTTGGGCAGGTGTTTATTTAAAACCCTGATGACTATAATCATTAAATGCAGTTATTATAAACTGTATGAATAAATACTGTTTTTCACAACAAACATCACAAATTTATACTGGAAATTTGTTGTGTTCTGGTATTGAATTATGCTTCAATTTGATTTGTTTTTACATTTGTCCCTCTTGAATTGATTTTTGTCCAATTACTGTCTTTATTTTAGAGCTGATGGAAGTGAAAGAGCAATGTCAAGAACTGAATGAAGTGGAGGAGAAACTTCAGTGTCAGAAAACTCATGATTTCACAACTGGAGAAAAATCTTTGGGTTGCTCAAAGACTAAGAAGAATTTATCACCAGAAAACCAGAACAGAAAAGCAGCCAATAATACTTTCACCTGCTCACAGTGTGGAAAGTGTTTCACAAATAAAAGCCTCTTGAAACAGCACCAAAGAATCCATACTGGAGAAAAACCTTACAACTGTTCACACTGTGAAAAGAGTTTCAATTATTCGCAAAACCTGAAAACACACGAGAGAATTCATACTGGAGAAAAACCTTACAAGTGCTCACATTGTGAAAAGAGTTTCACCCGGTCAGAACACCTGAAAACACACGAGAGAATTCATACTGGAGAAAAACCTTACAAGTGCTCACACTGTGAAAAGAGTTTCACCAGGTCAGAACACCTGAAAACACACGAGAGAATTCATTCTGGAGAAAAACCTTACAAGTGCTCACACTGTGAAAAGAGTTTCACCAGGTCAGAACACCTGAAAACACACGAGAGAATTCATACTGGAGAAAAACCTTACAAGTGCTCATACTGTGAAAAGAGTTTCACCAGGTTAGAACACCTGAAAACACACGAGAGAATTCATACTGGAGAAAAACCTTACATATGCTCACACTGTGGCCAGAGTTTCATTAATTTACAAGACTTGAAAACACATGAGAGAAATTATACTGGAGAAAAACCTTTCAAGTGCTCACACTGTGAAAAGAGTTTCACTCAGTCACAAGACCTGAAATTACATGAGAGAATTCATACTGGAGAAAAACCTTGCAAGTGCTCATACTGTGGAAAGAGTTTCACCAGGTCAGAACACCTGAAAACACACAAGAGAATTCATACTGGAGAAAAACCTTACAAGTGCTCACACTGTGAAAAGAGTTTCATTCAGTCTGCACACTTGAAAATACACGAGAGAATTCATACTGGAGAAAAACCTTACAAGTGCTCACACTGTGAAAAGAGTTTCATTCAGTCTGCAAACTTGAAAAAACACGAGAGAATTTATACTGGAGAAAACCCTTAAGTGCTCACACTGTTTTCCGCCAACCATGACACAAGCCCGGATCTGTCTGATTCTTAAAAAGGACAAAAATTAAATCGAGTGTAAGAGTTACCGTCCAATTTGCTTGATCCAGCTAGACGTAAAAATATTGTCAAAAATGTTTGTTAAGATTAAGTAAAGTTACATATAGATCAGGTAGTGTTTATTCAAGGCCGCAGCACTTCTGATACATTTACATTACATTTATGCATTTGGCAGACGCTTTTATCCAAAGCGACTTACAGTGCACTTATTACAGGGACAATCCCCCCGGAGCAACCTGGAGTTAAGTGCCTTAGTCAAGGACACAATGGTGGTTGCTGTGGGGATCGAACCGGAGACCTTCTGAATAACAGTTATGTGCTGTATCCCACTATGCCACCACCACTCCATGATAACATTAGGCATTTCATTAATATAATTTGGTCAATGGCGAATGATCAGACTTCTGTCACTGCCATCTCACTTGATGCTGAAAAGACATTTGATATGGTAGAATGGGATAATCTTTTTAAGATTTTGGAAGCATGCGGGTTCGGGAATACTTATATTGGATGGATTAAGTTACTTTATGGACACCCGGTAGCGGTGGTACAAACAATTTAATTAATTTCAGAATATTTTACTGTGGATAGGGGCACCCGGCAGAGCTCTTTCCCCATTATTCTTCTGTCTTGCCCTGGAACCATTAGCAGCTGCGATAAGAAGGGAAGATGATTTTCCAGGGGTGATGGCTGGAGGTGTGGCGCTTAAACTTTTTCTTTTCGCAGATTATATTTTATTATTCGTCTCCGCCACTACTAGATCTATGCCTTGCCTCCACAGAATTATTTACTGCCCAGGAATGGCTTTTCAGCCGGGCACCTTTCAGTGGCATTAAGTATTTGGGTATTTTATTCTCAGCAAATGTGTGTGATTTAATTAGTTAATTTTGACCCTTTAATAAAAAGGTTTTCGAGCTATGTGGGCTGGTGGGCTTCATTACATTTATCTTTGATTGGGAAGGTTAATGTTATTAAAATTAATTGTATTCCAAAATTCCCTCTCTATATTCCCCTCTCCCTATAGAAGTTTCCCTCTCTTATTTCATGAAATCTGATAGCTTAGCAAAGTCCTTCATTTGCAATGGTAAACGTCCCAGATTACACTTTAGTAAATTACATAGGCTGATTGAAAAAGGTGGGCTAGGCCTACCCAAGATTTTGTTTTACTATTATGCATTCGATCTCAGACATTTGGCTCATTGGTCGCTTCCACCTGAGAGACCCCCTCACTGGTTTTGTATTGAATGGAAATTTCTTGCCCCTATTTCACCATTGCAAAGCCTTTCTATTAAACAAACCAGAGAAGTTAAATTACAGCCTGTTATCTTGCATTTGCACTCGGTATGGATATTTATTTAAATGTTGACTCGAGTTTATGGCTTAACCCCAATTTATGCATTAATGAGTCGCCTTTCTGCTGTTCAGAGTGGATTGTGAGGGGGGTTACTACACTCGGTGACCTATATGAGAGTGGGGTGTTTAGATTCTTACAAAATTTGATTCAACATTTTGGGATTCCCAGATTTCAGTTTTTTAGGTATTTACAGCTGCGCCACCTGCTCTGTACTTTTTATGGGAGTAGCATACACCCCCCTAAAGTGGCAAACACTCTGGGAATGGTAATTACTGCTTTTGGAAAAGGTCATGAGGCATCAGTGTATTACTCCCTGCTAATTCAGAGTTTTGGGGACAGAGCTTCAACTTCTCCAATACTAAGTTTAAATCTTTCTCCCATAATCTCTTGAGAGAAGGGAGTGTGGGCTAGGATTAAAAAAAATACAGTCAAGTCTTCATCTAGAGATGCAAGGCTGCAAATTATGCAATTCAAGATTTTACATAGATTCTATTGGACCCCCTCTAGATTGTATAGGCTTGGTCTTAAAGACACAATCACCTGCTGCCGATGCCAATCAGAAGATGGAGACACAACCCATGTCTTTTGGTGTTGTTAAAATAAAATAATTTAGTTTGAAGGTTCAGGGTTTTATGTGTGATGTATTGGACACTCAAATTTAATTTTGCCCTAGACTCTGTATTTTAGGCAATTGGGCGATCATCAATATACAGTGCATCTGGAAAGTATTCACAGTGCTACACTTTTTCCACATTTTGTTATGTTACAGCCTTATTCCAAAATGGATTAAAATCATAATTTTCCTCAAAATTCGACAAACAATACCTCATAATGACAACATGAAAGTTTGTTTGAAATCTTTGCAAATTTATTAAAAATAAAAAACAAAAAAAATCACATGTACACAAGTATTCACAGCCTTTGCTCAATACTTTGTTGAAGCATCTTTGGCACTGATTACAGCCTCACGTCTTTTTGAGTATGATGCTACAAGCTTGGCACACCTATTTTTGGGCAGTTTCTCCTATTCTTCTTTGCAGGACCTCTCAAGCTCCATCAGGTTTGATGGGGAGCGTTGGTGCACAGCCATTTTCAGATCTCTCCAAAGATGTTCAATCTGGTTCAAGTCTGGGCTCTGGCTGGGCCACTCAAGGACATTCACAGAGTTGTCCCGTAGCCACTCTGTTATCAAGGGTCGTTGTCCTGTTGGAAGATGAACCTTCACCCCAGTCTGAGGTCCAGAGTGCTCTGGAGCAGGTTTTCATCAAGGATGTCTTCGTACATTGCTGCATTCATCTTTCCCTCGATCCTATCTAGTCTCCCAGTTCCTGCCACTAAATAACATCCCCACAGCATGATGCTGCCACCACCATGCTTCACTGTAGGGATGGTATTGGCCAGGTGATGAGCGGTGCCTGGTTTCCTCCAGACATGACGCATGCCATTCAGGCCAAAGAGTTCAATCTTTGTTTCATCAGACCAGAGAATTTTGTTTCTCATGGTCTGAGAGTCCTTCAGGTGACTTTTGGCAAACTCCAGGCGGGCTGTCATGTGCCTTTTACTGAGGAGTGGCTTCTGTCTGGCCACTCTACCATACAGGCCTGATTGGTGGAGTGCTGCAGAGATGGTTGTTCTTCTGGAAGGTTCTCCTCTCTCCACAGAAAAATGCTGGAGCTCTGTCAAAGTGACCATCGGGTTCTTGGTCACCTTCCTGACTAAGGCCCTTCTCCCCCGATCTCTCAGTTTGGCCAGGCGGCCAGCTCTAGGAAGAGTCCTGGTGGTTCCAAACTTCCATTTACGGATGATGGAGGCCACTGTGCTTATTGGGACCTTCAAGGCTGCAGAAATGTTTCTGTACCTTTCCCCAGATCTGTGCCTCGATACAATCCTGTCTCGGAGGTCTACAGACAATTCTTTGGACTTCATGGCTTGGTTTGTGCTCTGACATGCACTGTTAACTGTGGGACCTTATATAGACAGGTGTGTGCCTTTCTAAATCATGTCCAATCAACTGAATTTACCACAGGTGGACTCCAATCAAGTTATAGAAACATCTCAAGGATGATCAGTGGAAACAGGATGCACCTGAGCTCAATTTTGTGTGTCATGGCAAAGGCTTTGAAAACTTATGTACGCGTGTGTGTGTGTGTGTGTGTGTGCACGCGCGCGCCACGTTATCTAATTTCATTTACCCCAGTCACATAAATGCTCAGGTTATCACTTTGCTTTGTCCTTTTAGCAGATAGTCTTTTTAAAGCCACTAAAAGTAAATTTTCTAGATGGTAGTTCCCCATGAAATGTATGAACATCTCAAGTTGTTTATAATGTACCAATTTTATAGCAATGAAAATATTAATTTGTTTATTGTGTTACCATGAAACTATTATATTGCACATTTCTGCATATTGTAAATTTTTTTAATAAAGTATGTTTTGTTCCCATCATTACTGAATCTTCTTCTTTTTTTCAGTTTTATTGTGTGCTGTGTATATATGTACTATTGTAGTATTATGGTTCACTTGCTTTATCGTCTGATGCTGTACAATAGTATATAAAAAGTATCAACTTTCAATTAGAGTTGATGTCCAGGTAATCTCCAATCATGAGTTTCATCCACGCAGGAAACATACACTCAAAGAGCACTGTACTCCTACTTATTCATGCGATCATCTAATCAGCCTATCATTTGGCAGCAGTGCAATGCATAAAATTATGCAAATACAGATATAAATACAAATATGCATAATACTTCATTTAATGTTCATGTCAACCATCAATATGTGGAAAAAATGTGATCTTAGTGACTGTGGCCTGATTGTTTGTGCCGGGCTGGTTTGAGTATTTCAGTAACTGCTGATCTCTTGGGATGCACAACAGTCTCTAGAGTTTACTCCGAATGGTCCCAAAAACAAAAAAACATCCAGTGAGCGGCAGTTCTTCAGATTGAAATGCCTTGTTGATGAGAGAGGTCAACAGAAAATGGCCAGACTCATTCGAGCTGACAGAAAGGCTACAGTAACTCAGGTAACCACTCTGTACGATTGTAGTGAGCATAATATTATCTCAGAATGCACAACTCATTGAACGTTGAGGCAGATTGGCTACAACAGCAGAAGACCATATCTGCACTTTATTAGGACCATAGTGTTCCAAATAAAGTATTCAGTGAATCTGTGTGAGTGTGTGTATATATATATATATATATATATATATATATATATATATATATATATATATATATACGCCTTGACTGTTTTCAGCCTGTGCCTCTCCCGACCTATGGTGCTGCCCTAGGCAACTGCCTTATTCGCATAAGCATTGAAACTGCCATTCATGAAAGCTTCAAAAGGTTCATTGGCATTCCTGGTTATTACAATTTTATTATTAACAGTTTGTATATTGCTAGCAGATATTTTAGATTATTAAAGCTACCAAATAACCACAGATGTAACGAGTCAGAGTCAGACAAGAGTGATGCTCCATGTGCAGAGTTTAATAGAGATTGTAGTTAAACAGGCAGAGGTCTAAACCTGGTAAGCAATCCAGACAATGCAGCAAAGTTTAATAGAGATCGTAGTTAAAAAGGCAGAGGTCTAAACCAGGTAAGCAATCCAGACAATGCAGCAAACAAAGACGGTAATCAAAAGGGGTAAATCCAATGTACAGGCTAAGGTCAAAATTGACAAAGATAAACGCTCTGAAATGCAAGACAACAGGGTGAATTGGCAAGACTTTGCAGTGAAGTGAAGTTTGCGGGGTGATGATATACACTAGGAGTTGATGAGTGAATAAAAATCAGGTGTGAGAGTCAATGGCAGGAGGAAGGGGATTCTGGGAAATGTAGTCCGGGTATGGGATTATAATCAGGGGAAGGGGATCTTGTGTGAATAGATCGGGAGGATGTGACAACAGATGCATACATTTTTTGCCAAACTACTTAAACTAAAAGGTAAGTACAGTTACGTAACCAATCTGTGGGACACCCTCGGGGGTCCTCTCAGATGGGGCATCTCTCCTCTTTGCTATACCACAGAGACAAATTCCCAGAGCTTGGCAGGGTATTGAAGGTCAATCTTATTAGAAAACTTAGCCTGGCCTGGAATACCTTCCACAATTCAGCCCATCCTAACACACTATCCGATGTCCCCTCCCATATGGTCTAGCACCCTTGCTGCTGATGGCTGAATCTTATACCCTTCCTCTTTCATCCTAGATACTTCCATAACTACCATTGCTTTCCTCTGTTTTCGGGAGGCTGTTGACCCCCCCATCCAAGGCATGTTCTTCCTAACTTTGTTCTTCCTTCTCTTGATGCTTCAGTCTTGAAACTGCCTGGTTTACGACCTCCTCTGCCTTACAAGTTCTGCCTGTTTGGACTTGGACTCAACCTGCCCTCACTGCTTGGTCTGTTGATTCCCATAACTCCAAAACAAGTCTGGTCTTTTCCTGCTTGTTGCCCAGAGTGAGTGATTTTAGAAGCAGTTGTAAAGCATTTCTTCCAAACAATGCTAAATCTAAGAGAAAACGTGGTATGCCAAGACACTTTTTGATATAACTTTTGACCTAGGAGTCCATCCTTGCCACTGCCGCTGCTGAAATCTCACACTTTTTTGTGGCCACATCAGGTGATGATAGAGTGTAAATTGGAAACACCAAATCTTGAATTTGCCTGGGAGATGACAATTGTCTAATTTCATCTAGGCCCTTTGTCAGTTGCTTCAGGACCATCTCTGCAATGTGTTTGCAATATTAAATGTATATTGATATGATAAATATTTGACACATAAAAAAGGACATTATGTATGCCCCTGTCGGGCTCTCCACCTCCTTTCCATTCTCTGCTTCAGATCACCGGTGTTCTGATCCATCTCAACTGCAATCAATGAACAGCTCATTACAAACATTATATATACTCAAATAAAACACACATCATTGTCAAGTCTCACCTTGGACTATTCACGACCCCTCTGCACCCATGCAGTGTCTCTCTCTTCATCATACAGTATTCACTTTTTTATTATCAACAGTATATATACTTTGCTACTTACCTATGTTACTTACCTGTTGGAACATTATACTGTCATTGTCTGTTTAACTGCTGATATCTCCTTTCACCTGTATCTGCTGTATACATCCATCTTCTCATTAAATCCTCCTGCATCTGGGTTCAACTGTACATTGGTGTGAGTGCATTCCTAACAGAAGACTTGACCTCAACATGAATCCAGTGGGAGTCCATCTCCGTGAAACCGCCAATGCTCTTCAATTAGAGTAAATTATAATCCTTCCATTTATTCTCAATTGAGCACTTCCGTGAATATTACTGCCAACTCACTCTTGCTCACAATAGAGACCCTCATTGATTCGGTATCGGCGGGAAACTTCATCTCCAAATCTCTTTGTCAACAACTCAACTTCCCAGCCATCACCTGCTCCACAGCACTCCCTATCCACTCTGTAGTGGGCCAACCACTGGGAAAAGGTATCATTACTCATTGAACCAAACCCTTCCTCCTACAAGTAGGCACCTGTCATACTGAATACATTCCACTTCTCGTTCTTGAGGTATCCACATCAGAAATTGTCATTGGCAGACCTTGGCTTGTGCAACACTCTCCCACAGAGTCCTGGGTATCTGGGGAGATCCTAACTTGGGGTGAACAATGTTTCAACAGATGCCTGGCCTTACCTTGTCCTCACTCTCCTAATATAGCACCAAAATGATGTATTGATAAGTCCCCTTTCTGCTGGTCAGAGTGGATTGTGAGGGAGATACCTATATACATACCTTTTGGAAAAGGTCATGAGGCATCAGTAGTAAACGTGTCATAAGATTGCATTGTGTGAGGAACTAACTGATAATCTGAAGTTTTACTGGTGATTTGTGTGAAGTTAATAAATGTCTTTTGAAGAAGTGTCATATAGAAGACTGGGGAGCTTGGATTTGCTTGTTGGGAAATGGGGCAACTATCTGGCGTTCTTGGAGGGCTCTTGGGGTGGGGCAGTGGAGATTGAGGTGTAGTGGTTAATGTGTTTGATTTGTATTATTATTTGTGTGTGTGTGTGTGTGTGTGTGTGTGTGTGTGTGTGTGTGTGTGTGTGTGTGTGTGTGTGTGTGTGTGACCACAGGAATGTTTGTTGAGTGTCAGGGTGGGGTTGGGGATTGGGAGGGGTAATAGTGGGGGTTAAATGTTGATTCTTTGTGTATATGTTTTGCTTTCCGTTGTTTACTGTATGAATCAATAACAAATGTTAATCACAAAAAGAAAAATTATTAGTCAATATGAATTTACCATTGTGCCACAAATGTGATCAATTGAGCTTAACTTGTACTGAACCCGGAATTGTATTCTTTTGAATGATATACAGGGAGAAAATTGTGGCAATGACGAATTCTAATATACAGTGCATTGAAAATGCCAACTAACTATGCCAAGTAACTATGCCAAATAACAAAAAAGTCCAAAACCTCATTAATTTGAAAAATATGTAATGTAAAACTAACATTATATTTGATTTTTAAGTATTCATGCCCTTCATAATTACTAGGTTAATTACTGGCTGTGACTGAAAATAATGTCCATGGCTCAACAGTATCAAAACTAATGCACAAAAAGAGGCTGTACCGCAGAGTGTCTAGGAAGAAGCCTTGCCTGGAAAAAAGCCCATGCTTTCCCGTAAAGACTTTGCAATACATCACTTGGATACTTCAAAGATGTGCTGAAGGTCTTGTGATCTGATGTTACTAAAGTGGAACTTTTTGGCTTAAACACTTAATGGTATTGTGTGGTGAAATGCCAAAACTGCACTTGAACAATATACCATCGCCACAGTGAAACACGCTGGTGGCAGCATCATGTTATTGGGTGCTTTTCAGCAGCAGGGACTGGCAGTCTTGTGAAGGTTGATGGGATGATGATGAATGCTGGAAAATACACAAGAGTTTGGATAAGAACCTATTTTCCTCTGCCAGAAAGTATAAAATTGGGAGTAATTTTGTGTTTCAGCAGGACAATGACCCAAAGCCGAAGCAACACTGGAGTGTCTTAAATTAAGAAACTTGATGTCCTTGAGTGGCCCAGTCAGAGTCCTGACCTCAATCCTATTGAACATCTTTGGAGAGACCTCAAAATTGCTGTCCGTCACCGATCCCCCACTAATTTGTACAGCTTAAGCAATTTATTATTCTAATATTGCTCCATCATGTGCAAAGTTGATAGCGACTTATCCAAAAAGACTGATGGATAGCTTTTTCAAGGCTTAAAAATAATGTTTATAAATGACATATAAATGTTTATGCATATTAATATACAGTGAACAAAGAAAGGTATAAAACATAATTATCATGATGTTTATTCAAGTTGCAGTCTGCTTTTTTCTAAAAAAAAATGTTCATAGAAGTTGGTAGATCTGGGTCCTAACTAGTATTATGATTGCCAGACAGATTATTTTAAGGAGTTGGAAGTTGGCTGGAGTGCCCCCATTTCAGGAGTGGTGTTCAGAGATAGCCAGAGTGGCAGCTTTTGAGGAGGGGGCATCCAGAAGACTGGGGAGTTTAGACCTGTTTGTGGAGAAATGGGGCAAATATCTGTCTTTTTTGCAGGGCATCTTCAGGGAGGGACAGTGGAGAGAGAGGTGTAGTGGATGTGTGTGATTAGCATATGTGCTAAGTAGTGAGGGATAAATATTGATTCTGTATGTTTTGCTGTTCTTTGTTTAATAGATGAATCAATAAAACAATTGGCAATGGGATGGCATGTAATATGCATTGTAGGGTCAAGAAAAAAGTGACAATAATAATAATAATAATAATAATAATACAAATATTATTAAATAAAGATAATTTTCTGACATTTTTAAAATATTTGTTATGGGATAAAATCAGAATGGGAGAAGCAGGGTGGAGAGGAGATTACTGAGAAGACTGCAACAAAACTAGAATATTTACTTTGAACTTAACTTCTTATTGTTTTAAAATTAAGCCATTTTAAACAGTTCCAAGGTTTTAAAATATAGAGTTCAGCATCAATCAAACAGTAACCTTTTTTATTTATAATAATAATAACATATTTTGGCAATTGTAATAATGCCTTTAATAAATGCAATCACCAAATGTATTGTATCAATCTGCATAAAAAAAAACTGTTTATTTACATGAATGCTGTGTTGAGAAAACAGCTCCCAAAATCACCAGAACTGAACAATAAAACCCAAAATTAGTTTTCTCAAACGTGTCCTCCAGTCCAGTAGGAGGAAAAGGAAAATTCACTACGTTTTGCGACATTGCCGTAGATGGACGGAGTCGGAAGTGAAGCTACACTGGAACTTAGCGAGCTCGGGCGAATGGTTCAAACGTTTAAACAAGAACTGACGGATGATCCTGGGAGAAAGGAGCGTCTGGAAGTGGGAGTTTGGAAAAAGGTCAACTTAAAATGGAGAAGATGAAGAAGGCAGCGGGTAGGCACAACTATGTTGAGAATGGGCCAGAGTGGAGGGACACTGATATGGGTGATAGTGAGGGAGGTATGGATATAAGTCAAGAAGGTGAAAAAAAGAGGGACAAAAGAGGAAATACTTTTGCTGGGATCAGTACAAAGAGTGCGAGGAGTAATGAGGATTATGGGAAAGTAATAAAAGATAAATATGATTTAAAATCATATTGAGATTTGGTGAGGAGAGGGGAGTTTCGTCAATAAGTCCGTTGAAATTGTAGTAGCCAAGGTGTTGAGAGATGGTAATCTAATGATCGGATGTAAAAATGAAGAACAGAGAGAGCGGGCTGGAAGGATTAAAGAAATTGGGAGGTTTAAAGTAATAAGTACAAGTCAAATTGAAAAAGGAAACATGTGGAGTAAGGGAGTGATATGGGGGGTACCAGTTGGGGTTACAATAGAGGAAATTAAAGCAAATCTTAAAGGAGGATATCTAAAAGGTGCTCGAAGGATGCAGATAACTAGGGAGGAAATGAGGAAGGACAGTGAGCTTGTGATTCTGGAGTTTGAGGAGGAAGTGCTCCCAAAGAATGTAACACTAGGTTTTATGAGTTATAGTGTAAGGGAGTATGTTCCAAAGCCAATGAGGTGTTATAACTGCCAAAGGTTTGGACATACAGCAATAACATGTAAAGGCAGAAGAAGGTGTGCAAGATGTGGAGAAGATCATGAGTATGGTCTGTAGAGTATGAACGGAAAATCATGAACTCATTAATTCTGAATGCAATGCACACATTTTTGCAAAGGCTCCTAAAACCCACACCCTGTTACTCCCCATCTAAATCACCAGGTAGCGCCAGCGAGTCTGGGAGTTAGAATGCTTTCTTGACGTTTTTATAACCCAAAGAGCCTTTCCAGATATCCTCGTGTTACTTTCCACAACCCCTCCCCCACCCCCACCCCTCCTTAGATGAGAAAGGAATGCCAGATGTTGAAAATCTATACACAGACACGTTCCTACCATTAAAACCCAGAAATGGTTGATATTAGGAATAAATAAAGATTTATTCCTGTATGATTGGGTATTTCTGCTGTTGTATCAAACTAGTTAAGATTAGTAGTGTTTAGTTAAACTCTGAGGGCTTATATATATGCTTATATTTGTATTATTGTTTTTTTTGTTTGTTTGTTTTTTTTAAATGTAGGTATAGTTGAGTGTGTGTGTATATGGTGTTGGCTCTCATGTTCACCTCTTCTTCACTTTCACGATTTTTACCTCACAAGGTTAGTTAGCTTTATTTTTATTGATTACAAATATATATTTTATGGGTAAAGGTCTCCATGCTAGCCATCTTAACATCCGTAGTTTACTCCCTAAAATTGATCAGCTTAGAGCTTGGCTGTCCTATAATAATCCCAATATAATTACTTTGTCTGAAACATGGCTTACTAATAGTACTACTGACGCTATTATTCACCTTGAAAATGATGTAATGTATAGGGCTGACAGAGGTTCCAGGGGAGGTGGAGTTGTTACTTATATTTCATCTAATCTGAGTTCACAGCTAATTATTCCTGAGGTGAAACCTGAGCTTTTCGAAGGTATCTCTGTTAAGATAACTCTTCATGCAAATAAACATTTGATAATAGGCAATATTTATCGACCACCTACAGCTCCTAAACTAGAGTCTGTTAAGAACATTTTAGCTACGGTATCATTACTGGGAGACTCAAGAGAAATTATTCTGCTGGGGGATTTGAATTTAAATTGGAATGATTCTTCTACATTCAAAGAACGTAATATGGTTAATGGTGCTAATTTGACTCAAATCATCACTGAGCCCACTAGAGTCTGCTCTAACTCTAAATCTCTCATTGACTGGATTCTTGTTTCTCATCCAAACAGAATAATGACTTCTGGAGTTCTCTCTGACTGCTTTAGCGATCATTCCATTATCCATTGTATCTGGAAAATTGCTACTCCTCATCTTCCTCCTAAATATATCAAGGTACGGGAAACTAAATTATTTAATAATAATCTATTTGTTAATGACCTTCGAAGGATAAATTGGGATAGGTCCTACTTAATTCCTGATGTTGAAGCTGCATGGGATTTTTTTTATACTGAAGTTGGGCTAGTTATTGACAGACATGCTCCATGGAAATCCATTAAGGTTAAAGGCCATCATCTGCCTTGGGTTAATGGTGATCTTATTAATCTTTTTAAAAAGAGGGATAGGGCCTGGGTTAAACATAAACATACACAACTGCCTGAAGACTGGGAGAAATACATTGATTACGAAATTTATGTACAACTCAAACAAGAAACGCTAAAGCCTATTATTATCGAGATAGCCTGTCAAATGAACTAAGTAACCCAAAGCAATTCTGGATGCGAGTTAACACTCTAGTTGGTAAGTCCAATAATACTTCAAATAATATGATAATTAATAATGAAATAACTAATGATCCAGCCATGATTTCTAATGCCTTTAGTTTGCTTTTTTCTCAAATACCGCTTGTCCAACCTCCTGTTTTTCTCACAGACACGTGTCTTAACAGCCAACCCTGCGGAAGCTCTTTTAGACAGGTTAGATCAACGGAAGTTCAACAGGCTATTAATAAGCTTTCCAATAGCAGTAGTCCTGACCCTGATGGTCTTGAGGGTAAGTTTATTAAACTTGCCTCGCATGTACTAGCACCACCATTGGCTGTGCTTTTTAATATGTCATTTGATACATGTGAAGTGCCTCTTGGTTGGAAATGTACTAAAGTTATTCCTTTGCACAAAGGTGGAGACTCACAAATTCTGAACAATTATAGGCCAATATCAATAATTAATAGTGTGGTTAAAGTTTTTGAGAAAATAATTTTTAATCAATTATCTGGTTATTTATCTGATAATAATTTACTTACTCAATGCCAATCAGGTTTCAGAAAACACTTTTCCACTACCACTGCTCTCTTAAAACTCTCTAATGATATATTTTCTAGTGTTGATGACAATCTGTGTACCGGTGCCATTTTCTTAGATCTCTCCAAAGCCTTTGATTTAGTTGATCACAATATTCTATTGGATAAATTGCATGCTATTGGTCTCGCAAGATCATCTTTACTCTGGTTTAATTGTTATTTTCATCATCGTCGTCAGGGTGTGTCCTACAGGGGTTGTCAGTCAGATTATACAGGCATAGTAAAAGGCATCCCTCAAGGTTCTTCTTTGGGACCATTATTATTTTCTATTTTTGTTAATGACATGCCCTTATGTTGTACAGACTGTAATATTCATCTTTATGCCGATGATACAGTCATTTACTGTAGTAAACCCACTGTCTCCGGGATAAACCTCGCTTTACAGTATGACTTCAATTCTATACAGCAGTGGCTATTGGCGAATAAACTTCTCCTTAATAAATCAAAGTCCTACTCTTTATTGTTCCATAGAAAAGCCTTGGATATAGGTGAAAACAACCTTAATCTTTGTTTTCTTGATTCCTCTCCTTTAGAGTCAACTGAGACCTTTAAATATCTTGGTGTTTGGTTGGAAACTGATTTATCTTTCAAAACTCATGTACAAGCATTGACAAACAAACTTTACTCTCGTCTTAAAATACTTTATCAATCTGTTAAATGTTTTAATTTTCCGGTCAGGAAAAGAATAGTCTTACAGCTGCTTCTGCCTATTTTGGACTATGCCGACATTATTTATCAGAACACTCCTGCTTCTTGTTTGCATTCCATTGATGTGGTCTACAACAGTCTTTGCCGTTTTGTTCTCCGTTGTCCCTTCAGGACACACCACTGTGTGTTATACAGACAGTTGTCCTGGTTGGCCCCTTCTGCCAGGAGACAGTCTCACTGGTTACAGTTTATTTTTAAAAGTTTTTACTTGAATTATCCAGTTTATCTCAAGCAACACTTTGTGCTTTATAATTCGCTATACAGCCTGCGATACAATGATCAGATTTTTTTTGTTGTTCTTAGAGTTAAAAGACAAGTAGGGAAATTTTGTTTTAAGGCTCCGTATGATTGGAACAATCTTCCTCTTTTTATCCGTTCTTTAACTTCACTTACAGCGTTTCGAAGGGCTCTCGGGGAATATCTTCGGAATATTTGTCTTTGTTTCTAGTTTTGTTTGTTTGACCATGGGCTTCATTGTTTTTTTTTTTTGTGTTACTCTTAGTCCTTGACCTTGTGCAATGCTAGTCATGTGGTTGTTTTTCTGTCATGTTATCTATGGGGATCGTGTTGGGTGGGGTGGGGTTGAGCATTGTGAGCTGGTGTGTGTGTGTTGTTGTGTTTTGTTGTACTGTTTTTGACCGTGATATTTGCTCTGCTGTTTTGGTTCTTTTTTTTTTGCTTTGATGTATTGGAGGACCCCCTCAAAAACGAGATGCTTCATCTCAAGGGGTTAATCCTCATAATAAAGATATGTTTATAAATATAAAGAGTCTAAGAGTATATATTCACTTTTAAGTGTACCAAATACAAGCTTCTTGGTATCAATTTAAACCTTCCGACTCGCCCTAGCTGAATATATATATAAGGTTACATTAAAATGTATTCTGCTATGTTTTACCATCTTTTGAGTGATTCAAACCACATCCGGACCCTGTTGTAAATTAGGCAAATGACGGAGCCTTGACAAGACAAAGGGAACCACCTCGCGCCAAAACTGAGGAGCCTCATTGGGTCATTCCTCCCAAAGGAGGCGTGACTTTCCTACCTTAAAAGTCAGGATCTTGTGTTTGAATCTCTCTCTTACTCTCCTGAACTCTCTTCAACTTCTCTTCAAGCTCTCTTGCTTTTTCTTCCCTTTTTGTGTTACTCTCGTCAGACATGTCTTTTGTTTTATTTGGCGTTTATCTCAGTCTTTTTCTTGTCTTCGGACAAAGCTCAACACTCTACGTTTTTGGAGCAGTCCGATATCCTCCGGGTGAAAGGACTCTCTCTCAGTTTCAACCGTTACTCCTAAGATGCTGTGAACTTCCCGTGAGCGATCCACGCTCGGGAAGCACCAACAGAAAGCCTCCAGCTCACGGACGCAACGAGGACATTCACGCACACACGCAGTCTTGTTCAGCGACACAAAGGTCCATTTTGCAAGTATTATTTCATCTAAATTCAAATGCGTTAAAGTGTGTAATTCCCTTGCTGGCTCTTAAGGTTTAACTGTTGTAACAAGTTTGCTATCCCTGTAATCTCTTTTATTTTTCTTCCTGTCTTACTTTGTTTGTTAAATGTGTTCTATGTTTGTTAAGTGTAGTGATATATTCTAGTTCCTTGTATTAAACCCAATTATACGCTTGATTGTCTCTGTTTGTTGGTCATAAAACAAAGCCTCTTTAATGTGCGATTTTAAGCTACGAGCTGATATTATCAAAGTAAGTTAACGTGCTTTTATTAGTAAGCTTATACTAAGAATAAACCTTCTGGAGAATTGATCAAGAGTATCGGACAAAGTGGTTCGGTGGACGAACTGATTGGTTGCGGTACGGTTTAATTCCATTAAGGTGTTCTGAAAATGAATACAGCCTGTCTGCATATGATGTATATTCCTAATTAATTATAATTCGTTGTGTTTAATTATCTATATATATCTGAAGCAGACTCTTGGACTATATAAGCCCTTGTTGGGGCGATTTAGAATGTACTGTTATCTAGTTCAAACTTTATGATTAATCATTGATTACAATCATTAATATTAATTGTACATTCCCCAAATCTGAACCAAGAAACCCTACAGGTCATTGTAATCACGAGCAACCAAAGTGTTGTAATTGTGGGGGTAGTCATAGTGTGGCTTACAGTGGATGTGAGGTGATGAGAAGGGAATTGGAAGTACAACGAGCTAAAATTCAAAATAAGATCTCATATGCAGAAGCTGTGAAAATGGTTAGTAAGAATGATGAAAGAAACAGAGTTGAAACACAAAATACAAAAGTTCCAGACCAGGCAAAGGAGGGGATAGTAATGGTTGATCTAAAGAATTTAGTCACTTTCATAGCAGGGGTGGTAAATGCAACTATGGAGGTTAAATCTAAAACGGAGAGAATACAAATAATTGTAAAAGCAGCAGTTCATCACCTAGATATCAGGGAGCTGACATGGGAGGAGGTGAGGAATGAGCTAAGCAGTCAAACAAGCCAGGAACAAGTAGGGACTGGATAGTATTATTAATGGTCCTCTTGCTACAATGGAATGCTAGGAGCTTGATGGCCAATGGACAGGAATTTAAAAAGTATATTGATGATCTTCCCAATAAACCTGACATTATTTGTGTACAGGAAACTTGGTTGAGACCAAATTTAGAATTCAGGTTAGATGGATATGCCTCTGTAAGGTGTGATAGGGAAGATGGAGTAGGGGGAGGATGTGCTACATTTATTGGAAACGATATTTCATTCAGAGAAGTGAGTGTTGGGGGGAAAGAACAAGAATATGTTAGTGTAGCGATATGGACGAATGAGGGAGCGTGTGTAATTATAAATTATTATAATCCTTGTAGGAAATTAGAGTTGGAGCAGATATCACAAATAGTAGGGTTGGATGGTAACAAGGTGGTAGTGTGTGGTGACTTTAATGCACATAGTACTTTATGGGGAGGAATAAGAACAGATGCAAATGGTGAGGTTATAGAAGAATTGCTAGAAGAGAGAAACATGGTTTGTTTAAATGATGGGAGAGGGACTAGAATAGATGTGCATACAGGGAACAGCTCAGCATTAGATTGAACTTTAGTTTCTAGGAATTTAGCGGGAATATGAGAGTGGGATCTATCTGAAGATTCATCGGTAGGTAGTGATCATTTTCCAGTATGGTGTAGTGTTTTATTGGAAACAAATAAGGATCAAAGGGAATTAGTGGGGAAGTGGATATTTAGTAGTGCAAAATGGGAAAGATTTAAATATATGTGTGAGATAGAAATGGACAAAATAGATCTAAATGAGGAAATAGAAGAGATTGATAAAAGTATTAGAACAACAATACTACAAGTTGCCAAAGAATCGATCCCTAAAAGCAAAGGGAAAATGAAAAGAAAGGCAGTTCCCTGGTGGACAGATGAATGTGGGAAAATAGTGAAAGAAAGGAATAAAGCACTCAGAGTATTAAGAAGAACCCATAATTTTCATAATTTGATTAAATATAAAGAAACACAAGCAAAGGTTAGGAAAATTATACAAAAAGCAAAAAAGCAAAGCTGGCAGACTTTCTGTAACAAAATTGGTAGAGCAACACCTGTTGGAGATGTGTGGAACATGATTAAGAGTATGCGAGGAATTAGAAGGGAATGGAAGTATCCAATATTGAAGATGGGGGAGGAAGCAGCAGTGTCTGACCAGGAGAAGGCAGAGATGATAGCGAAGGCATTTACTCTTATTCATAGTTCGATAACTTAACGGAGGAGGGCAAGAGAGGAAGGACAATGACAAGATTAGCATATGGAGATTTACTTGAAAGAAGGGAGGATAGTAACAGTATAATGGATGCGCCAATTACAATGGAAGAAATGAGAAGGGCAATAAAAGGATCTGGATTAACATCCCCGGGTAAAGATGATATCTGTTATGTAATGATAGAACATCTAGGTGTTTTAGCATCTACAAAGTTGCTGGGGTTTTATAATAAAGTATGGTATTTAGGGAAATTGCCAGCTGGGTGGAAAGAAGCAGTAATTATTCCTATCAGGAAACCAGGGAAAGATTTGTCAAGCCCAATGAATTATAGACCAATAGCACTTACGTCACATGTAGGAAAGCTAATGGAAAGGATCATTACAGATAGATTATCCTTTTATATGGAAAGAAGAGGAGTTTTATCACCTTATCAGAGTGGATTTAGGAGGGGTAGAGGAACGATGGATCCTGTTATGTGTTTGGAAACCGAGATAAGGAAAGCTCAAGTTAATAAAGAATCTGTAATGGCAGTGTTCTTTGATGTAGAAAAAGCCTACGATATGGTTTGGAAGGAGGGAGTAATGATAAAATTAAAAATTATAGGAATAGCAGGTAGGACATATAATTGGATTAAGGGATTCTTGGATGAGAGAAGTATACAAGTAAGAATTGGGACAGCTGTTTCAAGAAGATACATGGTAGAGAATGGTACTCCTCAAGGCAGTGTTATTAGCCCTATACTCTTTTCCATAATGATTAATGATGTTTTTCACAAGTGCAGGGGGATTTCGGACAGTCACTGTTTGCTGATGATGGAGCCTTATGGAAAAGGGGAAGGAACATTAATCATATTAAAGGTAAAATGCAAGAGGCAATTAATGTGGTGGAGAGATGGTCAATTGCATGGGGATTTAAGTTTGCAATTGGGAAGACCAAGACTGTATTTTTCACTAGAAAGAGAGGGGTTGAGGCTCAGGTAAAGATGGATGTACAAGATATAGAGCAAGTAAAAGTTTTTAGGTTTTTGGGTATGTGGTTTGATGATAAGTTAACATGGAAGGAACATATTAGAAGGATAAATACCAAGTGTAAAAAGATACTAAATGTGATGAGATGCATAACAGGGTCAGAATGGGGGGCAAGTAGGGCTGCTAAAATGTATAAAAATGTGTATATAGCATTGATAAGATCAGTATTATATTACGGGAGCATTGCTTATGTATCGGCAGCAAAAACGACATTAAAGAAGTTGGATGTGGTGCAAGCTCAAGCTCTAAGACTATGCTGTGGGGCTGTGAAAACAACTCCTGTGGCTGCTCTTCAGGTTGAGATGGGGGAATTGCCGTTGCACATTAGACGTAAGCAGTTAATGATGCACTACTGGATAAATTTACAAGGGCATTCTGGGGATCGACATCCTACAACTAAGATACTTCTCCCATGTTGGGAGAGTGAAAGAGCTAAACGGGGATGCTTTGCATGGAGATGTGAGGAAATAGCTGGAGACATGACATTAAATCAAGGAGGATATATCCCGACAGTGCCATTATCAGTGACACCACCTTGGTTGTTTCCTCCAGTGTCAGAAGATTTATATTTCCTGGGAAAAATGCAGGGTCAAAAAGGATTTGGAAATATTGCAGTACTGGTGGAAGATAGAATACAAACACTATATCAAACATATGTTCAAATATATACAGATGGATCCAAGGATCCTAATACAGGGAAAACAGGTTTTGGTTTTAGTATTCCTACATTGCATGTTTCTGGTAAAAGAAGGACTTCAGATCATCTATCAGTGTATACAGTAGAGATGTTGGCAATTGTAATAGCATTACAGAAGGTAGAAGAAATACAAATTAAAAAAGTTATTTTATGTACAGACTCATGCTCTGCATTAATGTCACTGCAGTCATTTACATCTAAGTAAAGATATAGTAAATGAGATCTATGAAACATTGTACAGAATTAAAAATATGAACATTCAGGTAATATTTATGTGGATTCCAGCACACAGAGGGATTAAGGGAAATGAAGATGTGGATGCATTAGCAAAACAGGCTCTGCTGCAGGAGGAGGTTTTGTGCGTTCCACTCAGTAAGTCTGAAGCTAAAGGAATAATCAAACGAAACATCATTAAGGAGTGGCAGAACAGTTGGGATACAGGAAACACAGGGCGACATCTCTATATATTACAGCAAGATGTGGGTACAGGAAGGATAGCCAGAAGAAACAATAAAGAGGAGAACATCTTGACAAGGCTAAGGGTAGGACATACTAGGCTTAATAAAACTTTGCACTTAATAAATAAACACCCTTCAGGAGTGTGTGAACATTGCCAAATAGAGGAGTCAGTTGAGCATGTAATTCTTCACTGTCAAAAATTCTCTCGAGAGCGGGAAGGATTAAGGGAGGAAAGTAGAAAGTTTGAACAGGAAGAATTAAGTCTAAAAAATGTTTTTGATATTGAAGTAGGGAAGTTATTCTGTTATTTGAGAGAAACTGGATTGATAAATAGAATTTAGGGGCAGGAAATATTATTAGTATTATTACTATTATTAGTTTTATTTATTTTGTTTCTTCAAGGGAAGGAAAGCTCTGGCCCACACTCCAACATAGTAGGTGGCGGTAATGCACCATAATGCTGGTTGCCACCCGCCATTAAACGTAACAAAGAAGAAGTCCAGCAGGAGACGCAAAAGCGCCATTAAACACGAGAAGAAGAAGAATTTATCTGTAAGTGTTTGAATGTGTTTAACTTCATTTGTGAGATTATGTTTGTGAGGTTGTGTTCTGAGGATGTTGTTTTTCTCTCTTTGGCGTTTTAATGGTCGCAATAGAAGATTATTATCGTCGTTTTTGGCGGTTTTGTGACGGACTCTTTAAAATATTCAGTTGCAGGAGAAACAAACAAAAAACTTCGGAGCCCCTTCAGGGGGAATTTGTTTTCTGAAATAGTTTTACTGCCTCTCGCTATAAATTTACCATGATTTTACTACAGTAACCATATTTTAACCATTATATCCGTAGTGAATCTATAATACTACAGGAAAACTAATACTGACGATAAAAGAAAACAAACAAAAAAAAACATAATTTTGTGATTATTCTGGTTTTACTACAATAACTGTAGTTTAACTGTGATTTCTGAGGTAATTTAACCATTGTATTTGTAATAAAACCAAAGTAATCACAAGATTAACCATGAATAATCTTTATTAAAACATGGTTTTGGTGCTAAAGAAACTAAAACAAACATGTCCCACCTCAGTCATGTTTACTACAATATTACTATAGTAAAACCATGTTTCAGAGCAAAAACATCACACTGTCATTGTAACTACTATAGTAAAGCCATGATTTTGTATTGTATGTTTTTAGGCTTCAGTGTGTTTTTATTTGACTATAGATGTATCATGGTTAATCTTGTGATTATTATGGGTTTACTTCAAATACCATGATTAAACTACTACAGTAACCAGTTAAACTATGATATTTGTGGTCAAACCATAATAACACAACATTAACCACAGTTTTCCATTTCCTGTAGTATTATATTTTCACTACGAATATCATTGTTAAAATATGGATACTTTAGTAAAATCATGGCAAATTTTATTTTGAGGGAACACAAAACTTGATCGATGTCAGGCCAGAGAGGGAGTGAAATGTATACATTTTTTCTCTCCCAAATTTGGAATACCAAATTCCTAATGTGCTCCAAGTCCTCATGGTGACCTAGTGACTCAACGGTGGCGGGTGATGAATCTCATTAATTTAGCTACGTTTACGTTTCTCGTTTTCCACAACCGAAAACGTTCCATTATCACATACTTTGGAAAACGATGAGTTTATGAAACTGAAAACTGAGTTTATTCTAAAACAAAAGTGAAAGATGAAAACTATTTATGTTTTTCTCCCCTTTATCTTCCAAATTTGGAATGCCAATCCGGGTGGGGGAGGACGAAGGTCAGCTGCCTCCGTGTCTGAGACCGTCAAACCGGCCATCTTATCTAGTGAATTGTTGAGCACGTTACCGTGGAGATGTAACACACGTGGAGGCATCCACGCACAACTCACCACGTGCCCCACCGAGAGCGAGAACCACATTATAGCGACCACGAGGAGGTTATTCCATGTTACTCTACCCTCCCTAGCAACTGGGCCAATTTGGTAGCTTAGTAGACCTGACTTCAAACTCGTGACTCCAGGGGTGGTAGTCAGAGTCAATCCTCGCTAAGCTACCCAGGACGCCCGAAATGTTTTAATGCAAAAAAAAACTTTACTAACTTTATCAGTGGAGCTGATGAAAGATAATAAAACTATATAAAAAAAGAGCATTTCATGAATGCTTTAACATAATTTAAAAATGTATTTAAAAATCATGCCATTTTAAAATAGAGTTCCAATGTATAAAAATATAGAGTTTGTCAATAATCTAGTTTCCATCCACTTTGTCTACTATAAGGAGCATCCATCGATGTGTATATGATGTGTGTGTAACAATCTGTATTTACATTAGTGCTACACAAGAGTACTAAAAAAAACGGCTCCTAAAGTCACCAAAATTTTACAATAAAACCCAAAATTCGTTTTCCCAAATGCATCCACACTCCAGTCCAGTAGGAGATGTAAAAGCCCCATTAAACACAACAACAAAGTTCTTGTGTATAATCCTATAATAATCTTTTTGAGATTGATGAATGTCAGTTCATTGTAATGATGATGTTTTTGTGTTTAGATGTTCATCATGAGAGAGCAGGTGGATGTGATCTGCTATAAATCAGTAGGAACTGATCTGTCCATGCTGGATATTGATGATTTCATCTCAGAAATCTCTCAGCTGAAGAAAGAGGTGACGTCACTGAAGACAAAACTGATGGAGAGAGACGACAGGTTACAGGTTAAACATTCATTTCATCCTTAAGTTGAGATTGTAAGCTTTCAAATGATGTGATATGATGAACGGTACAGATGTGATTGTGTTGTGTTTGTCAGGAGCTGGAAAATGTTTCCTGTCAATCTTCAGTGTGTGTGACTGATGGGACCTCCACAGAATGTCAGGATTCAGTGTGGAGCGGCAGAGATCAGTCCACACCACAGCGACTGCTGGACAAACTCTCTGAACAGAGATCCAGAGACACACAGGACTCACAGCTCACTTTACTCTGTTCTACTGACGGTAATCAGGGTGATCAAACCTCCACAGAGTCTCTGACTTCTGTCTGTAATGCTGGAGAACAACAGATGCTGCAGACACCAGTGAAGATATGTTCAGTCAAGCTGCTGGACTGCAGGAACCTGATGAAGATGAGAGGAGAAATCAAAGTAGAGGAACAACAGAATAATGATGATGATGATGAAGATAATCAAACCTCCACAGAGTCTCTTGATTCTGTCAGTAATGCTGGTGAACAGCAGATGCTGCAGATACCAGTGAAGACTGAAGTGAAGCAGGAGGAGGTAAAAGAAGAAAACACAGTAGAGGAACAACAGAGTAAGGAAGATGATGATGATCAAACCTTCACAGAAACTCTGACTTCTGTCTGTAATGCTGGAGAACAGCAGATGCTTCAGACACCAGCGAAGATGTGTTCAGTGAAGCTGCTGGACTGCAGGAACCTGATGAAGATGAGTGGAGAAATCAAAGTAGAGGAAAAACAGAGTTATGAAGATGATGACGGTCAAACCTCCACAGAGTCTCAGACTTCTGTCAGTAATGCTGGGGAACAGCAGATGCTGCAGATACCAGCGAAGATTGAAGTGAAGCTGGAGGAGATAAATGAAGAAATCACTGTAGAGGAACAACAGAGAGATGATGAAGATTATATTTCTTCTGGTATGTTTCTTCCTTTTAATGATTTACATTTTCATGTCAATCGACTGTCATTTTACAGTCTTTTTATCATTCAAAACAGTTCCTTTCAAAACCCTCCTCCGGTTCCAAATTTAAATCTTTCTCCTATAATCTCTTGAGAGAAATTGAAGCTCCGTCACCCCGACTCTGACTTAAAAGGGAGTAATACACTGATGCCTCATGACCATTTCCAAAAGCAGTAATCACCACTCCCAGAGTATCTAGCAGGTGTCGCAGCTGTAAATATCTAAAGAACGGAGATCTGGGAATCCCAAAATTTTGAACTAGATTTTTAAAGGATCTCAGCACTCCACTCTCATAAAGGTCCCAGAGGGTAGTAACCCCCCTCACAATCCACACTGACCAGCAGAAAGGGGACTTATTAATACATAAATTGGGGTTAAGCCATAAACTTGAGGCAACATTTAAATATATATTTAGGAGAAGCATCCCCCCCCCCGCCCCTTAAGGCGGCAAATAGTCTGGGAGTGGTGGGTCATGAAAAGGTTTGGACATGGGTCATGAGGCATCAGTGTATTACTCCCTGTTAATTCAAAGTCTGGGGGACAGAGCTTCAACTTCTCTCAAGAGATTATGGGAGAAAGATTTAAACTTGGTATTCGAGGAGGGAGTGTGGGCTAGGATTCTAAAAACATCACCTGATCTGTAATATTTTTGTTGTGGCACACCCAAACTTGAGGCTGTATCTCCGCATCACTTTGAGGAATTGGGACGAAACTTGGCATGTGTCATCACCATTAGGCCCTGATTTTACTTGCAATGTTTTAGCACACTGCCCCCTACTGGTCAGGAGATAGAAAATGGCTATTCTGGCTTATAACTCTTGAAAGCTTTCCTGCATGATAACCATCATGCCCAAATTATACCTGAGCAGTTTCAGAACAGCACCATATACTGGACAAATATTCTAAGAATTAGGTATTTTTTGTTAATTTTAAACTAAATCTGTTATTTTATATTGAAAGTTTTCTTTTTCTAACTCCTCATACACTGTTCATCAGACTATAACCAAAAACATGTCACAAAGCTTCTTTTGCTGTTCATGGTGCCAATAATTGGCTTGACCCCAGTATCGCTGCTTGCAACTATATTTATTATTATTATTACCCATTTTATCATTAGCTTTAAAAAAAGGCGACTATCTAAAAGGTGAGTAGTTTGCATTCCTGACATAAAACCACACTTCATTCTGCCTTCACAGGTGCACATATCTGATATTAGCAGCATATTTAGTGCTTATAAAGCACCAAACGTGAGATGACTACAATAAAATTAGCTTTGACATTGGCCCAACTTTCACAGAATTTTCAATGTAGGAAAAACCCTAAAAAAAATCACCTGCCAAAGTGGCTAATAAGAGTGAAAGAAATACAGCTACTGCTGATTTCCAGGGTGGTTAGGTGTTAATTTCAAACCCTGATGACTATAATCATTAAATGCAGTTATTAGGTGGAATAAACGGTACAAATAAATACCGCTTGCACAGAAAATATCACATTAATACTGGACATTTGTTGTGTTCTGGCATTGAATTATGGTTCAATTTGATTACTTTTTACATTTGTCCACTTGAATTGATATTTGTCCATTTACTGTGTTTATTGTAGAGCTGATGGAAGTGAAGGTGCAATGTCAAGAAGTGGATGAGGAACGTCAGTGTCAGAAACCTCATGATCTCACAACTTGCTCAGAGATTAAGAAGAATTTATCACCAGAAAACCAGAAAAGAAGAGCAGCCAAAAGTACTTTCACCTGCTCAAATTGTGGAAAGCACTTCAGTAAGGCACAAGACCTGAAAACACACAAGAGAATCCATACTGTAGAAAAACCTTACAAGTGCTCACACTGTGAAAAGAGTTTCACTCTGTCACAAAACCTGAAAGCACACGAGAGAATTCATACTGGAGAAAAACCTTACAAGTGCTCACACTGTGGAAAGAGTTTCACTCAGTCACAAGACCTGAAAAAACATGAGAGAATTCATACTGGAGAAAAACCTTACAAGTGCTCACACTGTGAAAAGAGTTTCACCAGGTCAGAACACCTGAAAACACATGAGAGAATTCATACTGGAGAAAAACCTTACAAGTGCTCACACTGTGAAAAGAGTTTCACCAGGTCAGAACACCTGAAATCACATGAGAGAATCCATACTGGAGAAAAACCTTACAAGTGCTCACATTGTGAAAAGAGTTTCATTCAGTTGCAAGACCTGAAAACACATGAGAGAATTCATACTGGAGAAAAACCTTACAAGTGCTCACACTGCGAAAAGAGATTCACCTGGTTAGATTACCTGAAAAAACACGAGAGAAGTCATACTGGAGAAAAACCTTACAAGTGCTCACATTGTGAAAAGAGTTTCATTCAGTCGCAAGACCTCAAAACACATGAGAGAATTCATACTGGAGAAAAACCTTACACATGCTCACACTGTGGAAAGAGATTCACTGGGTCAGGACACCTGAAAAAACATGAGAGAATTCATACTGGAGAAAAACCTTACACATGCTCACACTGTGGAAAGAGTTTCACTCGGTTAGAACACATGAAAACACATGAGAGAATCCATACTGGAGAAAAACCTTACACATGCTCACACTGTGGAAAGAGTTTCACTGGGTCAGAATACCTGAAAAAACATGAGAGAATCCATACTGGAGAAAAACCTTACAAGTGCTCACACTGTGGAAAGAGTTTCAGTCAGTCACATAACCTGAAAACACACGAGAGAATTCATACTGGAGAAAAACCTTACAAGTGCTCACACTGTGGAAAGAGTTTCAATCACTCACATAACCTGAAAACACACGAGAGAATCCATACTGGAGAAAAACCTTACCTGTGCTCACACTGTGGAAAGAGTTTTACTCAGTCACAAGACCTGAAAACACATGAGGGAATTCATACTGGTGAAAACCCTTAAGTGCTCACGCTGTTTTCTGCCAACCATGACACAAGCCCGGATCAGTCTGATTCTTAAAGACATAGATCCAACGAGTGAAAGAGTTACCATCCAATTTGTCTGATCCAGCTAGATGTAAAAATATTCAACATTTTTTTTTAGAAGTTATGACATCTCTTATACATATAAAGCAGTGGCCAAAAGTATTGGCAGTGACATCAATTTTGTGTTTTGCAAAGATTTCTGCTTCAGTTGTTGTAGTGTTGATTCACATTGTTTCTAGATTATTGTGCAGAGTGATCAGATGCATTTTAAATAATTGCAAAAAGCTTCATTGGCCAAAAAAAATTACTTTCACAAAAACCCAAATTTCACAGTTTTTCGGCCCTGGCACAAAATGACCAGCTAACATCATTTTACTGATTATATCAGCAGCACCTGGGAAAGTGTGAACGAGTACTAGTCAGGTGAAATCACTCTATCATTCTGATTGGATTATAAGAGCAGACTGATTGCTATACAATGAGGGAAGAAGTGTTTCCAATCATTGTGTTCTTTTTAGCAATGGTTACCTCTAAAAAAGACGTGCAGCCATCATCGCTTTGCATCAAAATGGCCTCACATGCAAGGAAATTGCTGCAAAGAATATTGCACCTGAAAGAACCATTTACCGGATCATCGAGAACTTTAAGGAGAGATGTTCAACTGCAGTGAAGAAGGCTTCAGGACATCCCAGCGCCAGGACCGAAGGCTGTCCAGCAAGTGCCAGGACCGTTTCCTCCTGAGGAATCAGCTACAGAATCGTGTCACCATCAGTGCAGAACTTGCTCAATATTGGGACAATTGGACAATGGCCTGGTGTCAAGAAGGGCAAAGAAGCCACTTCTCTCCAAGAAAAACATCAAGGACAGACTGAAATTCTGCAGGAAGTACAAGGATTGGACAGCAGAAGATGGTGCAAAGTTATTTTCTGTGATTAAACCCCCTTCCGACTGTTTGGGACATCTGGAAAATCGATAGTCCGGAGAAGAAAAGGTGAACGCTACCATGAGTCCTGTGTTGTGCATCAGTGAAGCATCCTGAGACCATCCATGTGTGGGGTTGCTTTTCATCACAGGGAGTAGGCTCTCTCACAATTCTGCCCAAAAACACTGCCATGAATAAAGAATGGTATCAAAACATCCTGCAAATGCAACTTCTCCCAACGATCCAGGAGCAATTTGGTGATGATCCATGCATTTTCCAGCATGATGGACCACCATGTCACAAGGCAAGAGTGATAATGAAGTGGCTCGGAGATCATTACATTGAAATTTTGGATCCGTGGCCAGGCAACTCCCCAGATCTTAATCCCATAGAGAACCTGTGGTCAATCCTCAAAAGGCGAGAGGACAAGCAGAAGCCCACAAATTGTGATCAACTCTGAGCACTAATAAGGCAAGAATTTGTCGCCATCAGTCAGGATTTGGCCCAGAATCTTATATCCAGCATGCCAGAGTGATTTGCAGAGGTTATGAAGAACAACACTGTAAATATTGATTCTTTGGATATATTGAATGTTTTTTCCCAATAAAAGCCTTTAAAACTCATGAAATGCTTATTATTGTTTTCCAGTATACCATAGAAACATGTGAAAAAAAATGATCTACAAATACTGAAGCATCAAACTTGGCAAAACACAAAATTTATGTCACTGCCAATACTTTTGGCCATGGCTGTTGATCAGGAGGCGTTTACTCAGGGCTGCAGCTCTTCTGATAACATGGCGTTTCATTAATATCATGTGGTCAGTGGTGAATGATCAGACTTCGATCACTACCATCTCACTTGACGCCAAAAAGGCATTTGATATAGTAGAATGGGATTATCTTTTAAAAATTTGGAAATATACGGGTTCAGGAATACTTTTATTTGATGGATTAAGTTACTTTTTTGACACACGGTAGCAATGGTACAAAAAAATTAATTAATTTCTGATTATTTTACTCTGGATAGGGGAACCCGACATGGTTGCCCTATTTCCACATTATTGTTCTGTCTTGCCCTGGAAACATTAGCAGCCGCGATAACAAAGGAAGATGATTTTCCAGGGGTGATGGCGGGAGGTGTGGCTCTTAAACTTTTGCTTTACACATATGATATTTTATTATTCATCTCCAACACTTCTAGATCTATGCCTTGCTTCTACAGAATAATTTCCTGCCCAGTAACTGCTTTTCAGATGGGCACCTTTCAGTGGACCAAACAGGGCATGAAGTATTTGGGTATTTTATTCTCAGCAAATTTGTGTGATTTAGTTAGTTAATTTTGACCCTTTAATAAAAAGGTTTTCGAGCTATGTGGGCTTCATTACATTTATCTATGATTGGGAAGCTTAATTTTATTAAAATTTATTGTATTCCAAAATTCCCTCTCTATATTCCCATCTCCCTATAGATTGTCCCCCTCTCTTATTTCAAGTAATTTGATAGGTTAGCGAAGTCCTTCATTTGGAATGGTAAACGTCCCAGATTACACTGTTTTCATTTTTTTTATTTAAATTACATGGGCTGATGTGAGGTGGGCTTTTTTTTTTTTTTATGCATTCAGTCTCAGATATTTGGCTCATTGATCGCTTCCACCTGAGAGAGCCCCTCCCTGGTTTTGTACTGAACAGGAACTTCTTGCCCTTATTTCACAATTGCAAAGCCTTTCTATTAAACAAACTGGAGAATTTAAATTACACCCCGTTATCTTGCATTTGCACTCGGTATGGACATTTATTTTAATGTTGACTCAAATTTATTGCTTAACCCCAATTTATGCATTAATAAGTCCCCTTTCTGCTGGTCAGAGTGGATTGTGAGGGGGTTGCTACACACAGTGACTTTTATGAGAGTGGAGTGTTGAGATCCTTTGAAAATTTGGTTCAACATTTTGGGATTCCCAGATCTCAGTTTTTCGTAGGTATTTACAGCTGCGCCACCTGCTCTGTACTATGTTTGGGAGTAGCATACACCCCACTAAAGTGGCAGACACTCTGGGAATGGTGATTATGGTGCATCAGTGTATTATTCCCTGCTAATTCAGAGTCTAAGGGACAGAGCTTTAACTTCTATCAAAAGATTATGTGAGAACGATTTAAACTTGGTATCACTCGTCTGGGCTGCCGCTTTTGGTCCAGCACGCCCAGGCTGAGACTGACGCACGGATGTCTGACATGCTTGCCCGGGCCGCCGCCAGCTTGGGGCTGGACTGGAACCCTGCGTCCTCCCCACAGCTGTCGTGGCTGGATGATTGGTTCCTGGGGTCTGCCCGCCGCTCACAGCCACGCCCCCCAGTCCCTTTTTTCCCGGAGGTGCATGATGAGCTGACGACTATATGGAGAGCACCCCTCTCTGCTCGTCACAAAGCCCCTCACTCATCCGCTCTCACTACCCTCGACGTGGAGCTCTCACGGGTACACGGCAATTCCCCAGGTTGATAGGGCGGTTGCGTCCCACCTATACACTGAGAACGCCGCCACCTGGCGGGGTCACCCTGTGCTCGCGTCCAAGGCCTGCAGGACATGTCGGCATTGACCGCCAAAACCTACAGCGCCACTGGACAGACCGCTTCCGCCCTGCATGCCATGGCCCTTCTGCAAGTCCACCAGGCCAAGGCACTTAAAGATCTGCAAGAGGGTAGTCCTGATCCTGATGTGCTGCAGGATCTGCGCTCAGCGACCGACCTCGCCGTCAGGGCCACGAAGGCCATAGAGCAGTCACTCGGGCAGGCGATGGCCACTCTCGTGGTTCAGGAACGTCATCTGTGGCTGAACTTGTTCGAGATGCGCGAGACGGACAAGACGCGCTTCCTTAACGCGCCGGTCTCCCAGTTTGGCCTCTTCGGCGACACCGTCGAGGACTTTGCCCAGCAGTTCTCCGCGGCGAAGAAGCAGACGGAGGCCATTTCACACATCCTGCCCCACCGCAACCCTGCCGCCACGGGCCAAGCCCCGTCTGCTCGCCGAGGGCATCCTCCTGCGGCTAAGAAATGTGTTGCTCCGCCTCAACCTAGGCCCAGCTCTCGGCCCCCGTGTCGAGCACCCCGCAGGAAGCACAAGCCCCCCCATCTCACAGCAGTCCCAGAAGGCTCCCAGGCGCTCCTGAGACAATTGACCCAGAGACCGAGATGTTCACTCCGGAGCTGGTAAGAAGACCACTCTGTCCCCCGGTGGAGGGCCGGGAGGAGAATCCTTGTTTGAGTTTATTTAATTTGCCGCACCCCTCAGAAAGCAGGGCTGCGGTATCCACATTCTCAATAAAAGAGCTATTACCTTTGTCTCTGGGTCACCTGGCCCGCAAATGCCTTTCTCACGGCACTCTGCCGCCAGACCTCAACAGTCCCCTGGATGCGGACACCCCGCCTCCAGCCAAGCCGCGACTGTCCCACAGCCGGCCGTTTCTGACGAGTCTAGATGACGCCGTCACTGGACCTCCTCCTCAGTCACTAACCCACCCCTGCCGGGTGTGCAGAGCAATGTAAGTGCTTAGAGTCTTTTCTCAGCACCAGAGCCTCGGGACGCACTTTCGCCTCCTGACGCCATACTACCTGCTCTGCCCCGCTGCGAAGCCCTGCCGGGTACATAAAAAATAATCGTCCCTTTAGTGCCCCTAGCACGGAGCTTGAATGCGTGGCTTTCACTTCCCAACCCGTCTCGCTGGCTGGCCAGGACCATCCGACTTGGTTACACAATTCAGTTTGCCAGGCCCCAGCCCCCCCTTCGCGGGGGCTTCATAGAGCAGTCGCATTGAAATCACGACCCTTTTGCTCAAAGACACGATAGAGCCTATCCCTCCAACCGAGATGAAGAACGGTCTCTACAGCCCTTACTTCATTGTACCCAAGAAAGGAGGCGTCTTATGACCGATCTTGGACTTGCAGAGTTTTCAACCAGGCCTTACACAAACTCCCGTTCAAAATGCTCACGCAGAAACATATTTTAACTTGCATCTGGCATCTAGATTGGTTTGCAGCGGTAGACCTGTAGGACGCGTACTTCCCCTTCTCAATACTGCCTCAACATCGACCCTTTCTATGGTTTGCATTCGACGGACAGGAGTATCAGTACAAGGTCCTCCCATTCGGCATGTCCTTGTCCCCTCGCGGCTTTACAAAGGTCACAAAGGCAGCCCCTGCTCTGCTCCGAGAAGCTGGCATTCGCATACTCAACTACCTCGACGACTGGCTCATCCTGGCCCACTCCTGAGAGTTACTAAGCGCCCACAGGGACCAGGTGCTCAGACACCTCAGCCGTTTAGGGCTTCAGGTCAACTGGGAAAAGAGCAAGGTCACCCCGGTTCAGAGCATCTCTTTTCTCGGCATGGAGTTAGACTCTGTCTCAATGTCAGCGCGCCTCACCAACGAGCACGCGCAGTCAGTGCTGAAATGCCTCGCCACCTTCAGGCCAGGCACAACGGTCCCTTTAAAACTTTTCCAGAAGCTCCTGGGGCATATGGCATCCTCCGCGGTGGTCGCGCCGCTGGGGTTGATGCATATGAGACTGGCTCAGCACTGGCTACAGACTCGAGTCTTGAGTGACGGTAACCCCCGCCTGCTGCCAAACATTCAAACCCTGGACAGACTCAGGAGTCCCCTTGCAGCTGGTGTCTCGACGCGTCCTGGTCACGACCGACGCCTCCAGATTGGGTTGGGGCGCTGTGTGGAATGGGCACGCAGCTGCGGGCCATTGGAAAGGGACCCCGCTGCGCTTGCACATCAACTGCCTGGAGTTGCTGACTGTTTTCTTTGCCATGTGGAGGTTTCTCCCGCTAGTTCAGGGCAAACATATCTTGATCAAGTCAGACAGCACCACCGCGGTGGCGTACATAATTGGGCAGGAGGCCTGGGCCAGTCTGCTGTGGTTGCAGGGACCCAGGGCATGTCCGAGAGCAGGGCTTGAACCCCTGTTATTTGCTGTGCAAGAGGTCCCGCAAACCTCCACAGGGTTTTTCCCATTTTCATTTTTAAATGGGCATAAACCCTGTGCCATTATAGAAGTCATGAAGGAAAATTTGGAGGAGGGACCTTCACAGAGTAAAAATGAAATTCAATACGTTCTTGACCTGAGAGCAAAACTCCACACACTGGGGTGTCCATCACAGGAAAATTTGCTACAAGCGCAAGACCGTCAGTTCCGGCTGTATAACAGGGGAGCTCGGCTATGGGAATTTGCACCGGAAGATAAAGTACTTGTATTGCTTCCTATATCAAATTCTAAATTACTCGCAAAGTAGCAAGGGCCCTTTGAGGTCACAAGACGAGTTGGGAATATCGACTATGAGGTAGTACGTATAGATAGGGGTGGGGCACATCATATTTACAACCTCTACCTACTAAAACCATGGAGTGAGGCGGTCCCCGTATCCAGGGCAAAGGTAGTTCCGGACAGTGAGGGGATTAGGACCAGAGGTGAATCTAAAAGCCAATCAGTTCATCTCGGTCCCTTATGGAGACCACCTCTAACCGTTATAAAGTATGGAGGTTGCTGACGTCTTCTTGCCTCTCTCCAGCCTCACTAACCTCATAAAACATCACATCGAGACAACCCCCAGGGTAGAGGTACACAGTTGTCCCTATACAAGAAACGGGTAGTATGGGAAGAATTAAAGTCTGTGCTTGATATGGGGATAATAGAAAAAGCCCATAGTGATCGGGCCAGCTTGGTAGTTTTGGTATCTAAGAACGATGGCTCAGTTCGGTTCTGTGTGGATTACTGGAATGTCAACGTGGTGTCGAAATTTGATGCATATCCATTACCTTGTATTGACAAACTGCTCGATTGGTTGGGAACATCTCGCTTTTATTAGATACTGGATTTAACAAAGAGAGATTGGCAGATCCCCGTAATCAGGCCCGGATTAAGAATTCAGAGGCCCCTGGGCACAATGTCTTGTAGGGCCCCCCACCCCACCCACACAATCAAGCTTTTGAATTTTTGGATACTATTTGCTGGTAACACCTATAGCGAGCAACTAGCTGGCATATGCAAGCACATAGTGCCTCACCTTTACCAATCCAGTTATATGAATCAAATTCTTCCATAATTAACACACAAACACGTACACACACCCATTAATGTAGCTTTCCTGTCTGTCTCTCTCTTCCTCTCCTGTCCTCTACTCCTCGGCTCTACAGGGGCTGCCGCTCTTCGTCTCTCTCCCCCTCTCCTCTTCCTGTGATGAAAAGGATGCAAACAGTATAGGTCATCTTAACTCAACTTTTTTACTCTTCTTTATACTCTCTCTTCTTTATACTAAAAAAAATTCTGCACTTATGTATTTAGCACTTTATTATTCATGGCCCCTAATGGCACTTTGTTTGATGATTGAATGATAGACACATTACAAGATGCTGTAAGTATTATGGTATAATATTGGTTGCTTACAATACAAATTACAATTGCTGGTGTATGACCTGTCCAACTATTGACAAATGTACTACATGTAAGTCGCTTTGGATAATAGCATCTGTCAAATGCCCTAAATGTAAATGTAAATCAAATGTAAAATAAAGCAGCTTGTTTTTTTTTTTTTTTGATAATACTATATTTCATGTAAGTTGTTCTCTCTCTCTCTCTCTCTCTCTCACACACACACACATACACACACACACAATACCTCCTCCTCTCCTCAGGGTCTGTCTGTCTGTCTCATGCTCTCCTCCTCTCCTCAGGGGCTGTCTGTCTATCTGTCTGTCTTTCTCCTCCTCTCCTCAGTCTCAGGGTCTGTCTTTCTCCTCCTCTCCTCAGGGGCTGTCTGTCTCATCCTCTCCTCCTCTCTTCAGGGGCTGTCTGTCTCATCCTCTCCTCCTCTCCTCAGGGTCTGTCTGTCTGTCTCATGCTCTCCTCCTCTCCTCAGGGGCTGTCTGTCTGTCTGTCTGTCTTTCTCCTCCTCTCCTCAGGGGCTGTCTGTCTCATCCTCTCCTCCTCTCCTCAGGGTATGTCTGTCTGTCTGTCTGTCTGTCTTTCTCCTCCTCTCCTCAGGGTCTGTCTGTCTTTCTTTCTCCTCCTCTCCTCACTTTTTTGTCTGTCTGTCTGTCTTTCTCCTCCTCTCCTCACATTTTTGTCTGTCTGTCTGTCTCTCCTCCTCTCCTCTCTCTGGCTGCCCTTAAAAAGGCTTTCCTGTTAGCAAACTCAGTTACAATGTCATCAAAATCCAAGTCCATGTCCAGCTGAGATTCAATGGCCATCAGTGACAGTGCACTGAGGCGCTTTTGTGTTTGTGTTGTTCTAAGTAAATTTTTTATTCTTGCCATTTTGAAAAAGATCTTTCTCCTTCAGAATTTGTAACCGGCAGTGTCAAAAAAAATATGTAGGGCTACAAACACATTGTGGAAAGTTGATTGCAGACCATGTTTCAAGAGCACCTGCAACAGTTTTTGAGGAGACTTATCCTGCTCGCTCTCTATAAAGTATCTGAACTGGATAATTTCATCTGCAAGGTTCTGATCTAAATCAGAAGGATATGAAGCACAGAGTGCATCCGCCTGTTTTGTATTAGTGATCATAATTTGCGCATGCAACAAAGAGGATGTAGCAGGTGACACGTGCATTTATTGACGTCTTTTCTGAGTCGATCTCATTTGAGTGTATTCGGCAATGCTTATAACGTGTAATTAAACACGTTGAGTTTATATTCTGGGCTCATCAGATTTTTTTTACATAGTATTATTAGTATGATTTTTACTGTCTGTTAATAACACTGTCCGTCTCTTTATGTTAAGGTTTGTATTAATTTTGATATGCCAGAGAGGGCAGAATAAGACAGGGAATTAAAGAATGCATTGTAGTTATGTTGACCTACTGTTTTCATAACACTGGATATTCTGCTAATTCATACTTTTCTAAAACGTTGCATAATGGCAATTAACTTATTTAGCAATTACACTAGTGCTAGTTTTGTTGCCAGTGTTGCTCAAATGCACGCGTATGTGTCACCACCAACAGTAAGTACCTGCATGTGTTGGGAAAAGGGAGAAGAGCGAGTTCGGCAAAAGGCGGATTCGAACTCTGGCCGAACGCGTCAAAAGCTACCATCATGCACCTCACGCCTTACGCTACAGTAGTTATTTTGTGTCGAGCGTCTTTTTGCTAAAAAGACAGGCACCGGGCCAGCACGTAGTGCAAATATACGCTCCGTTTTCGGAAATGAAAAAAAAATTAAAAAAAATAAATAAATCTTCCCCTCGCTTGGGCCCCAAGTGCGCATGGGCCCCTGGGCCCCAAGTGCGCATGGGCCCCTGGGCCCGTGCCCATAATGCCCATTGGGTAATCCGGGCCTGCCCGTAATGCCGATGTTCCTTAAGAAAACTGCCTTCTCCACACCATTTGGGTTACACCAATTTGTGACCCTTCCATTCAGTTTGTTTGGGGCCCTGGCTACGTTTTTCAGTTCTCAGACTGCATGCTCCATATGCTGCTGCTTATTTGGATAATATAATTATTTACAGCAAAGATTGGCAGCAGCCCATGCTGCATTTGAGGGCAGTTCTGAGATTGCTGTGGTGAGTGGGCTCACAGCAAACCAGTTACAATTGGACAGGTTTAGGTACAGTATATGGAGTTCCACTTGGGTCATGGGCAAGTGCAGCCCCAAATTGATAAAACTGCAAAAAGAAGGTGAGACTGTTCCTGGGACTGGCTGACTATTACTGAAGGTTTGTGCCTAATTATATTGTCACCAGCCTGCTAACTGATCTCACTAAAAAGGGAGCTCCAGACCCAGTCCAGTGGATGGAGCTGTGTCAACAAGCTTTCACACAGGTAAAAGCTGCACTTTGTGGCAGGTCACTAATTTATTCCCCTAATTTCCCTTCTAACTTCTCTCCCTTTGTTTTGTAGACAGATGCATCAGACAGGGGGCTGGGTGCTGCACTGTCCCAGGTGGTGGTGGGGCAGGAGTGCCTGGTGCTGTACATTAGTCAGAAGCTCTCTGAGAGAGAGACTAAGTACAGCACCATAGAGAAGGTGTGCTTGGTCATCAAGTGGGTGGTCCTCACTCTCCGCTACTCTTTGCTGAGATGGGCATTCACCCTCTGTTTGGAACATGCCACGCTACAGGGGCTCCACCACAAGAAGGATGCCAATGCCAGCCGTTTACGTTCAAGGTGGACCGCAGTCCGGGGTGCAGATGGCTGTCGCAGGCTTCCTCTTTACTAAAGAGGATGGGACTAGGCAGGCCAGGCCATTCCTCCAATCTGAGTCCGGCAGTGGGGCTATGTGGGGGGTGAGGGCATAGCCGAGCATTTGTCTGGGGAGAGAGGAAGTGGTACAGGTTTTCACCTGAGATGAATTGCTGCTAATTGTGATTTCTATGTTCACAGTGAGAGGCGGGGAGATAAAAGGCTGCCCAAAACTCCAGAGAGATAGAACCCATCTGACAAGCTTTGTGTGTGTGTTTGTGTTGGCTGCTGTCAGTTGTTTTGAATCTTTACCATCACGCTTGAGGCTGACATGTTTAATTTATGAAAAACAGTTATATTTGGGATCCAATTCCTCATCCAGATATTTCTGGAAACATCCTCTATAGGTTCTAAGTTTCTAACCATGAATTAACATTTTCAGAATGTTGCAGGTAGTTTTTGTCTTACAACCTTAAAATAACTCATACAGAATGTTCTTTTATGGTTATTTAGGTTACCATAACTAACCTTTCCAAAACACCGCAGATAGGCTTTTGTGGGACAATATAATAAGAAATTAGAACGTACTCTAATGGTCATTTTTAGGTTTTATTTTTTGTTATTATTCATGTATATTGCAGAGAGGTTGATGGAAAACAATGACTGATATTATTGCAGTACAGCATTTAAATAAATGTAGAAGTAAAGATGATAGTATATGAGATTTGAACAGATTCAAATAAACAGATGGGAAAAGCATACAAGTATGATATTATTCTTCCCTTATATCTTCCTATCACACACACTGTGTCTGATTTACTGTATTTTTTTTACTGTTTTATTTGATAGGGACAAAGCATGTTGATGAACATTTGTACAGAATACAAGATGTAAACAAGCCGGATTATAGCAGTATTGCTAATTTACGTCCGTAGTCCCTAGCCAGGTACACACAAATAACAAATACTCACTATACACAAGACTCAACTAAAAAAACACAATACATAAAAACACCTCACAAAAATTACCAAGAAAAATGTTTACACACTTGATTTTTCATAAGCCACTTCTTAAGATGTTCTTTAAAAGTGTGATATGTAGAACATTGTCGTATTGACTGTGGCAAACTATTAAAATATTTGCTCCCTATCACTGATAAAACTTTCTGGCCAAAGGATGTTCGCCTATTTGGTACTTCCCAGTCCCCTCTACTGTATGCATATGCATTTGATCTGCACATGCTTTATTTCTCCACTGAAATGTGCACGCTTCAGCAGTTGAAAGATTAACGGTCATTCCGATGGACCGACCTGCTGTCAGACATTCATTTATCAATTTCCTCAATAAATAATTACTTCTAAGTGTGAAACGAATGCACAGGTAGCTGTAATTACCTGCCAGGCATTATTGCCTGCTGCACCTCCTCCAGTGCCCACAGCTGCAGGGTCATCAGCCGGGAGCCAGCTCTCTTCAATGTTTTTCCCCATTAATCCCGAAACATCTCCTGGTTGTGGGGCAGTAGTCAGGGACATCTTCCTGTCACACCCCACAGCTCCCGTTCCCCTCCAGCACCTCTCATCCTTGTCTTCCTATCCAGATATCTTTCCTTCACAAATCTATATGTCATAATATCATCAACATGACCATATGCGCCAGCCCGTTGTCCAAACCAAGATGCTTACTCAGAGCCCTAGTGGCACTGGCACCGGATCTGTCATTAACCCAGGTTCCCTGTTCCTCAGTTTCTTACTTCTGAATCCCCCACTTTTTGTCTTTCCTTCTTAACCATAGCCTGAAACTTCCTTTCTCAGCTTCCTCTGCCAATTCCTTCAAGGGCTTTTTAAAGCTGCTCCTATGATATCGATGTCTCTAAATAGGTGCAGCATTGATATTCCGATAAATCCTTGGCACCCAACCTCCACAGTGTAGGTGCTAGTCGTCCATCCAGTTTTACTGCATTCTGTGGCCAGATCAGCATATTTTAGCTTCTTCCAATTATAGGCTGTCTCTAGACCCTCTTCCCATGGAACAGTATATTTAATCATAACTATTTTTCTAGCTGAAGTCAACCACAATACTACATCCGGCCTTAAGGAGGTAATGGCAACCTTGGCAGGAAATTTCAGCTGCTTGCCAAGGTCGACCATCATTGATCAATCACTTCCAGTCACCAAGATTGATCTGGCTTCCCTCCATGCTGTGCCTTGTGCGGCACCTCCCTTTCTAACTAAATCAACACCCTGCCGCTGGGAACCATGGTTGCCTTTGATTGCCTTTACTTTATGCACCTCTAGGACCTCTGCCAGCTTCCTCAGGACCTTATTATACCGCCACTATGTGCTAGTGCAGTCTTGCACCCAACCAATATGTGCTTCAAATTTGCTGTTGGGTCCTCTCAGATGGAGCAACTCTCCTTTTGCCATACCACAAAGACAAATTCCCAGAGCTTGGTAGGGTATTGAAGGTGGATCTTATTAGAAAATTTAGCCTGGCCAGGGGTACCTTCCACAGGTCACCCCATCCTAACACTCTATCAGATGTCCCCTCCCATATGGTCCAGCATCCTTGCAGCTGATGGCTGACTGCCCTGACCTTATACCCTTCCTCTTCCATCCTAGTTATTCCGTAATTACCATTGCTTTCCTCTGTTTTCAGGAGGCTGCTGACTACAGTTTGGGAGCCACCCCCTTTCCAAGGCATGTTCTACCTGACTGTGTTCTACCAACAATCTCTTGATGATTCAGTCTTGAAACTGCCTGGTTTACAACCTCCTCTGCCTTCCAAGATCCATCCTTGCCACTGCCGCTGCTGAAATCTCACACATTTTTAGTGACCACATCAGGTTATGGTAGAATGTATATTGGAAGCACCAAACCTTGAATTTGCCTAGGAGATGACAATTGTCTTTTTTTTTTTTATCTAGGCCCTTTGTCAGTTGCCACAGGAATATCTCTGCCATTTGTTTGCACTATTAAATTTATATTGATTTGATAAATATTTGACTCATAAAAAAGGACATGGTGTATGCCTCTCCACCTCCTACAATTCTCTGCTTCAGATCACTGGTGTTCTGATCAATGTCAACTGCAATCAATGAACAGCTCATTATGAACATTATATATACTCACCTAAAACATACATCATTGTCAAGTCTCACCTTGGACTATTCATGACCGCTCTGCACCCATGCAGTGTCTCTCTCTTCATCATACGGTATTCACTTGTTTATTATCAACAGTACATGTACTTTGCTACTTACCTCTGTTACCTACCTGTTGGAACATTATACTGTCATTTTCTGTTTTACTGCTGATATCTCCTTTTACCTGTATCTGCTGTATACATCCATATTCTCATTAAATCCTCCCGCATCTGGGTTCAACTGTACATTGGTGTGAGTGCATTCCTAACAGAAGACTTGACCTCAACATGAATCCAGTGGGAGTCCATCTCCATGAAACCACCAATGAGTCAATTGCAATCCCATCATTCATTCTGCATTGATGCACGCTGCACGAGAGATTGTTTGTGGCCTGCTTAGCACTGCTTATTCACATACGTTCAACGTTACAGTCATCGTTCATAGTTATATCCTTTGTCATTTTACCACGTCGTTCATAGTTATATCCTTTGTCATTTTACCGCGTTTCAGATTCTTCCGCTTTTTCTCTCGTTTCATCTGCGTGTATTTTAGCGGTTGCTGCTGACACCTAGCTAGAGTCTGTGTTTGTAGCCTTTAATCCTTAACTCTTTCCCCGCCAGCGTTTTTTAAAAAAAGTTGCCAGCCACCGCCAGGGTTTTTGACGATTTTCGCTAAACTTTAATGGCCCGCAGAATATTTTCTTCCATGAATATATGAAGATGCTATATATCAAAATAAAGATCTGGGCCTCTGCTTTTATTTTATCTTCATTTGTTCTTTTTTTTATTGCGACTTGAACAGAGGTAGGTTTTGTCAAAAAACAACATTTCAGACAAAAAGCTGAGAAAAAGGCATGTTTATGTCTGATATTTTGAGCTTCTCAATACTCCACTTCTTCATGTTTGAGACGATCGCAGTCTGTTTCTTTGATCAAAGAGTTGCGTACTCTTTCAAAACATGCGCAGGGGTCTTCCTTACCGTATAATACCTAAAACACGGAAACCCGGAAAATTCTGTGTTTGGCGGGGAAGCGTTTTTTCATAAAACACGGAAAATTCCGTGTTTGGTGGGGAAATAGTTAAACATCTGCCATTTTTAAGCACGTATCGGGTCTTCCCGTATTATTCTCTTATCAGGATTCAACTGCGCGCATATCCCACCTGTATCCGCGTTCTATTTTTATCGCGGTTAAACTGCGTGCATTTTTTCAGCGCGCACCCGTTTTTTCTCCTCTGCGGTACACAGATTATTGCATCGATCTCAAAGCACCGCTTACCAAGAACAACCACCACCAACAACAAACAATTTTGTGAGGGATTCAAATCAATCTCAAAACCCTCACCACTCAGGAACAACGAACAATTTGCGGTAAGTCATCGCATCGGCTCATGTTATTTGTTCATGCATTGCATGTCACATGTTTAAAATAGCCTCCTCCGTCAGCAGTGAGGGATTCACTTGTGATAAATGTAAGGAATTAGTCAGGCTGACGGAGAAGGTTAATGAGTTAGAGACTCGCATCTGAACGCTAGTAGTTGTCAGTGAGAAAGAGAAGCCGTTAGATACTGTTTCGGATGCGGGCAGTACAGAGAGCAACACACATACTTTGGTTCCGGTTATAGAGCCCTGCAGCAGGGCATTTGGGTGACGTCTCGGCGGCATACTCGTTCAGCAAAGAGACACCACTCTCCCGCTCCTGTTAGGGTTTCCAATAAATTCTCCCCACTCAGTGATACACCCACTGAGAATCATATTGAAAGAGCCCTTGTTATCGGTGATTCTATTGTAAGGAACGTGGAAATAGAGACTCCAGCCACTATTGTTAATTGCATTTCAGGGGCCAGAGCGTCTGACATCAAATCAAATTTACAAGTGCTGGCTAATGCTAAACGTAGATTTTCTAAAATTGTTATCCATGTCGGCACTAACGATGTCCGGCTTCGCCAGTCGGAGATGACTAAAGATAATGTTAAAGAGGTGTGCAAATTTGCAAAAACGATGTCAGACACTGTAATATGCTCTGGTCCCCTCCCTGCTCGTCGTGGTGACGAAGTTTATAGTAGATTAGTGTCACTGAATGGCTGGATGTCTGAGTGGTGTCTGCAGAATAAAATAGGATTTATAGACAATTGGAAAAGTTTTTGGGGTAGACTGACCTGCTAAAGAGAGACGGACTCCATCCCTCCAGGGAAGGTGCAGCTCTCCTCTCTAGTAATTTGGCTCATAGACTTAATAATGATATTAATTGACTAAATGGGGCCCAGGTCAGGAAGCAGACAAACTGGTTAATCCGAACGTCTGCTAGCTGCCTTGAGACGTCACACAGGTCACATAAACTACAACACATAGAGACTGTATCACCTAGATATCTCATAGAGACTGTGTCTGTTCCCCGAACTACCAAACACAATACCCTCACTAAATCATTTAGAAAAAACTTGAACAAAATAAACAAATTAAAAATGTACATCATATAAAAATAGGGCTACTAAACTTTAGATCTCTTTCTACCAAAGCACTAATTGTCAATGAAATGATTACAGATCATAGATTGGATGCGCTCTGTTTGACTGAAACCTGGCTTAAACCGGATGAATATATTAGTTTAAATGAATCTGCTCCCCCAGGTTATTGTTATAAACATGAGCCTCGTCTGAAGGGTCGAGGAGGAGGTGTTGCTACAATTTTAAAAGTTTTTGGTGTTACTCAGAGGACAGGATATAAATGTAAGTCTTTTGAACTAATAATGCTTAAGATGACACCGTCAAATACAAATATAAATAAAAATTCTCTGTTGTCCTTTACCCTTGCTACAGTGTATAGATCACCCGGGCCTTATTCAGATTTCCTTAGTGAATTTGCACATTTTTTATCAGATCTTGTAGTTACTGTAGATAGAGACTTAATTGTTGGTGACTTCAACATTCACATAGATAATGAAAATGATACATTGGGATTAGCATTTATCGATATTCTGAACTCTCTTGGAGTCAGACAAAATGTAACAGGACCAACTCATCGCCATAATCATACGCTAGATTTAATTCTTTCATATGGAGTTGATGTTGATAATATAGAAATTCTGCAGCAGAGCGATGACATCTCGGATCATTACTTTGTCTCTTGCATGCTGCAATCAGCTAATGTTACTCAATCTACACCACGCAATCGTTCAGGTAGAACTATTGTTTCGACCACTAAAGATAGCTTCACTAATACTTTTCCAGATCTATCTCATATACTCAATAAACCCCAAAGCCCAGAAGAACTTGATGAAATAACAAAAAATTTAAATGCAGTCTTCTCTAGCACCCTTGATGTTGTCGCCCCACTTCGATTAAAGAAAATTAAAGAAATAAGCCCTGCACCATGGTACAATGATCACACTCATGCTCTCAAGAGAGCAGCTCGGAAAATGGAGCTATGTGGAAAAATACAAAATTAGAAGTATTTCAGGGTGCATGGAAGGATAGTGTCTGTAGCTACAAACACGCATCAAAGCTGCCAGGTCAGCATATTTTAGTAAACTCATAGAAAATAACCACAACAATCCTAGATGTTTATTCAGTACTGTGGCTAAATTGGTTAGGAATAAAGCCTCAACCGAACCAGATATTACATCACAGCTCAAGAGTAATGACTTCATGAATTTCTTCACAGATAAAATTGAAATAATCAGAAATAAAATTGGAATTATGCAATCATCTGTCATAGCACCTCAGAAAACAGTGTCGAATAATTTCCCTCATGTGCAACTTCAATCGTTCTCTGTCTTAGGTCATGAAGAGCTAACAAAACTTATCGAAACATCAAAAGCCACAACTTGTTTGTTAGATCCTATACCAACTAAGCTCTTAAAAGAGGTATCTCCTGTAATATCAGAACCTCTTCTTAATATCATTAACTCCTCGCTATGCTTAGGACATGTCCCAAGAAACTTTAAAATGGCAATTATCAAACCGCTAATTAAGAAGCCACAACTTAATCCTGGAGAACTTGCTAATTATAGACCGATTTCAAATCTCCCATTTATGTCAAAAATACTAGAAAAGGTAGTATCCTCCCAAATATGTTCATTTCTACAGAGAAATAGTATATATGAAGAATTTCAATCAGGATTTAGGCCTCATCACAGTATAGAGACTGCACTTATCAGAGTTACAAATGACTTGCTCTTATCATCTGAGCGTGGCTGCATTTCTCTTCTAGTGCTTTTAGATCTTAGTGCTGCATTCGACACGATAGATCACGACATTCTCTTGAATAGGCTGGAGAATTATGTTGGCATTTGTGGACTTGCATTAGCATGGTTTTGGTCATATTTAGCAGACCGCTACCACTTTGTCTATGTAAATGAGGAATTGTCAACCCAAACAAAAGTAAAATATGGAGTGCCACAGGGATCAGTTTTAGGGCCTCTGTTTTTCTCCATGTATATGCTTCTGTGACACACCAAAAGTATGTACACATTTGGATAATGTTTGTATTGTTCAGCAGATATAAGAATATCTCAACAGAAATGTGATGCTTTATTTCTGTTACTTCTTGTGGACAATGGACTAAATTTGTCTACTGCAGTTTTCTATTTAATGAGAATGGGACTCATATTTTGAAAGTGGACTGTGGCTTTGAGAGAGGAGTTTGGGAGATCGCGGGTGAAAATAGCGATACTGCGCCTGTGCGCCTCATAACTGCTGGGGATTACGTGCAGCGCAGACCTGTTTCCCTTGTCTCTTCATTCTGTCCTGTTTTAACAGGTATGACTGTGGAAAAATAACACAAAATATATCAGGTTGCATAACACACACGAATATGCTTGTGTTGTCAAAAGTGTAATTGCTCTGATGTGTGAAAATATGTAAAATTTTACGATAGTCCGCCATTTTGGGAACTCCGGTGTGGTGGGTTCAAGTAATGTATTTCATTTACCTCAAAAAGGCTCCAGTTACCAACTTAGAGTGTTTATTATTCATTTGTTTACTCATAATATCTGTGTTGAGTTCCATGAAAGTTCATAGACTAAGTTAATGCACTTTCCCAGTCACATGGTACAAGTATAAATGTAAAGGAGAATAGGCATATTAATGCAAAGTGGTGACATTGTTAAATCTCAGACCATTAAGAATTATATGTGTATTACATAAATATCTCAGGTAATGATTGCCTTACAAGTTAATTCATGTAAAACATTTATATCTGTGTAAATACATTTTGGCTTATCTTTATAGATGCAGAGTTAAGTTTCTAGGTTTATTTGAATACCTAATGTCAATGTGAATTCTGTGAACAAGAAATAAGTGAAAAAGGAGATGTATATTGATTGTGAAAAGAGACAAATGACATAACTTGGTTTTGAAGTAACAAAAGAAAAGAAAATCCCTTTATTGTTTATAACAATGTGAAAAAATCAGTTAAATAAATATAACTGCTGGGGATTACGTGCAGCGCAGACCTGTTTCCCTTGTCTCTTCATTCTGTCCTGTTTTAACAGGTTTATTCTCATCTGTCAGCCCGGCCCAATAAACGGGGCGTGCAACACTTCCCCTGGGAGATGTTATCAGGAATCGTGGAATAAGTTTCCACTGCTATGCTGACGATACACAACTTTATATTTCTTCAAAACCTGATGAGATTTCACAATTCTCAAAATTAGCAGAGTGTATGAATGAAATAAAAGATTGGATGGCCAGAAATTTCCTTCTACTCAATTCTGACAAAACAGAGGTTCTAATTATTGGACCAAAAAACTCTAAAAATAAGCCACTAAAATATAATTTGACTCTAGAAGGATGTACTGTTACATCATCTTCAACAGCGAAGAACTTAGGTGTTATATTTGATACCAATCTGTCCTTTGAAAATCAAATTACAAATGTTTGTAGAACAGCATTCTTCCACCTAAGAAATATTGCTAAATTAAGGCATATGCTCTCGGTTGCTGATGCCGAAAAAATAATTCATGCGTTCATGACCTCAAGACTAGATTATTGTAATGCATTACTGGGAGGATGTCCTGCAAGATCAATAAATAAACTTCAATTGGTTCAGAATGCAGCAGCCAGAGTGCTGACGAGAACCAAGAAATATGATCAGATTAGCCCCATTTTATCATCGTTACATTGTTACCCGTTAAATTCCGTATTGATTTTAAAATTCTGTTAACTACGTACAAAGCTTTGAATGGTCTAGCTCCACAGTACTTAAGTGATCTTCTACCACGCTATATTCCAACACGTTCATTAAGATCACAAAATTCTGGCCTATTAATAGTTCCTAGAATATCAAAATCCACTAAAGGAGGAAGAGCCTTTTCATATTTGGCTCCTAAACTATGGAATAGTCTCCCAAACACTGTTCGAGATGCAGACACACTCTCTCAGTTTAAGTCTAGACTAAAGACTCATCTATTTAGCCAGGCATACACCTAATTTATCCTCCAACCCACAATTAGGCTGCTTTAGTTGGGTCTGCCGGAACCAGAAACCAGAAACATTGAGCATAATCTCTAACTCTGCAATAAATTCAATGGCGTCTACGCTTACATCTTTTTATTTGTTTCCCTGTCTCAACCTCGGAACTCCTATCCTGATGTCACCAGAACCGGCTGGATCCAGCACCATTCCTGCTTCATGTTGGACTCCACTGCTACATGTCGCAGAATGATGATGACTACATGCAGCCGGTGCCAGCCAAACATCACTTCAATCTATTATGACAGACTTCAGAGGATGAAATGATGCCAACTCCAACCTGCATCACCTCGGTCTATTGATGGACTACGATCTTGAAATGAAATGCTTAGACTAACTATTGTCAACAAAAGCCTTCATCAGCCAATTAACAAGGACAATTGCATCTATGTGAACTTCTGCAATTAATCAAGATGGACTTCAGAGACTTTGTTCATTAATCTTACAGTTCAAACACAATTGATTTTTAAACACTGACCCTTAACACTTAGTTTAATAATTTTAAACCATGATTTTACCTATACATAATTAATATTTACATTACATTCATAATGTTAGCCAGAGGGGAACTGGCCCCCACAGTGAGTCTGGTTTAGGGTTAGGGTGGGGTTAGTCAGAGGGGAACTGGCCCCCACAGTGAGTCTGGTTTAGGGTTAGGGTGGGGTTAGTCAGAGGGGAACTGGCCCCCACAGTGAGTCTGGGTTAGGGTGGGGTAAGTCAGAGGGGAACTGGCCCACACAGCGAGTCTGGTTTCTCCCAAGGTTATTTTTCTCCATTAATCTACATCTTATGGAGTTTTGTGTTCCTTGCCAGTTGCCTACAGCTTGCTCACTGGGGTTATTAATACAATTATCATTTAATTATTTTTAAACACTATTAAAAATCGTATTTTATCTAAATTACACAATGATGATTAATCGACTTTATAGACATTACAGTTTTATCGTCTGTTAATGCTGATATTCTGTAAAGCTGCTTTGAAACGTTGTGTGTTGTGAAAGGTGCTATACAAATAAAATTGACTTGACTTGACATTGAGCACTTCTGTGAATATTACTGTCAACTCACTCTTCCTTAACATAGACTCATTAGTGGGCCAACCACTGGGAAAAGCTATCATTACTCATTGAACCAAACCCTTCCTCCTACAAGTAGGCACCTGTCATACTGAATACATTCCACTTCTCGTTCATGAGGTATCCACATCAGAAATTGTCATTGGCAGACCTTGGCTTGTGCAACACTCTCCCACAGAGTCCTGAGTATCCGGGGAGATCCTAACTTGGGGTGAACAATGTTTCAACAGATGCCTGTCCTTACCTCGTCCACACTCTCCTATTATAGCACCAAAATGATGTATTGATAAGTCCCCTTTCTACTGGTCAGAGTGGATTGTGAGGGAGGTTAAGACACTCTGTGACTAGTATGAGAGTGGAGTGCTGAGATCCTTTGAATATTTTTTTCAACATTTTTTGATTCCTAGATCTCAGTTCTTTATGTGTTAACAGCTGCGCTACCTGCTCTGTACTAAGTGACTGTACTAAAGCGGCAGATACTCTGGGAATGGTGATTACTGCTTTTGGAAATGGTCATGAGGCATCAGTGTATTATTCCCGGCTAATTCAGAGTCTGGGTGACGGAGCTTTAACTTCTATCAAGAGATTATGTGAGAAAGATTTAAACTTGGTATTGGAGGAGGGAGTGTGGGCTAGGATTAAAAAACATCGAGTCTGCCTCTAGAGATAAAAGGATGTGCAATTTTGGTTGAGGATTCAGAGTTTTATGTTTGAGGTATTGGGCTCTCAGATTTGATTTTGCCCCTGTATTTAAGGAGATGGGATGGTCATTCATTTGGAGATTAAGCACGTGAAAAACTAGTATTATGATTGCCAGACAGATTATTTTAAGGAGTTGGAAGTTGGCTGAAGTGCCCCCATTTCAGGAGTGGTTTTCAGAGATGGCCAGAGTGGCAGCTTTTGAGGAGGGGGCATCCAGAAGACTGGGGAGTTTAGACCTGTTTTTGTCTTTTTTGCAGGGCACATTCGGGGAGGGACAGTGGAGAGAGAGATGTAGTGGATGTGTGTGATTAGCATGCTAAGTAGTGAGGGATAAATATTGATTCTGTATGTTTTGCTGTTCTTTGTTTAATATATGAATCAATAAAAAAATAGATGAGGCAAATGGGATGGCATGTAATATGCATCGTAGGGTCAAGGAAAAAGTGACAATAATAATACAAATATTATTAAATAAAAACAATTCTCTGCTATTTTTTTGTTTATATATATATATATATATATATATATATATATATATATATATATATATATATATATATAATAGCAGATAATTTTCTTTATTCTCCCAAAGTCACCAGAACCGAACAATAAAACTCAAAATGAGTTTTCTCAAACGCGTCCTCCAGTCCAGCAGGAGACGCAAAAGCGCCATTAAACACAAGAAGAAGAAGAAGATTTTATCTGTAAGTGTTTGAATGTGTTTAACTTCATTTGTGAGTTTATGTTTGTGAGGTTGTGTTCTGAGCATGTTGTTTTTCTGTCTTTGGCGTTTTAATGATCGCAATAGAAGATTATTATCGTCGTTTGTGGCGGTTTTGTGATGGACTCTTTAAAATATTCAGTTTCAGGAGAAACAAACAAAAAACTTCGGAGCCCCTTCAGAGGGAGTTTGTTTTCTGAAATAGTTTTACTGTCTCTCGCTATAAATTAACCATGCTTTTACCACAGTAACCGTATTTTAACCATTATATTCGTAGTGAAACTATAGTACTACAGGAAACCGAATACTGTGGTTTAATAAACATAATATAGTGATTATTATGGGTTTTCTACAATAACTGTAGTTTAACTTATTACTGAGGTAATTTAACCATTGTATTTGTAATAAAACCAAAGTAATCACAAAATTAACCGTGAATAATCTATATTAAAACATTTTTACTACAATATTACTATAGTAAAACCATGTTTCAGATCAAAAATATCACACTGTCATGGTAACTACTATAGTAAAGCCATGATTTCTATTGTATGTTTGTTTTAGGCTTCAGTGTGTTTTTATATGACTATAGATTTATCATGATTAATCTTGTGATTATTATGGTTTTACTTCAAATACCATGATTAAACTACTACAGTAACCAGTTAAACTATGATATTTGTGCTCAAACCATAATAACACAACATTAACCACAGTTTTATTTTCCTGTTTTACTATAGTTTCATTACGAATATCATGGTTAAAATAGGGATAATGTAGTAAAATCATGGTAAATGTATTATGGTGGAATGTAACGCCCATGGAGGCTTCACACACAACTCGCCACACGCGCCACCAAGAGCGAGAACCACATTATAGCGACCACGAGGAGGTTTTCCCCATTTGGCTCTACCCTCCCTAGCATCCGGGCTAATACTTGCTGAGCTACCCAGGCCACCCGAAAAACAATTCTGCAAAAAAACATTACTAACTTCATCAGTGGCGATGATGGAAGATAAAACTATATTTAAAAAAAAATTAATGAACCCTTTAACATAATTGAAAAATTTATAAATGTATAAAAAAAATAGAGTTTGTCAATAATCTAGTTTCTGTCCACTTTTGCTGTTTTGTTATTGACAAAGTGAAAATGTAAAACAAAGAATGTGCTAAGTTTGCCGTCTTCTGCCTTTTTCCATTCAAATGGCCTTTTATTGATAAAAATGGTGTGCGTGATGACATCATGCCTTAAAATCACTTAAAATAAGTCAGTTATGTTTTGGTTTACGGAAAAGAAATCTGCCCTTAAACCGTTTCCGGCTTAAGCTATTATTGAAACATTGATGTGCTTTAAAATCAGGGTTTAAATATATGATACATTTCTGATATGCAATGGGCTATTTTAAACAAACATCTTATCTAAAGCATTGCATCGCTGTGGCTCAGGTGGTAGAGCGGGTCAGCTGCTAATCGCAGGGTTGGTGGTTCAAATCCCGGCCCACACGACTCCACATGCTGAAGTGTCCTTGGGCAAGACACTGAACCCCAAGTTGCTCCCAATGGCAGGTTAGCGCCTTGCATGGCAGCTCTGCCGCCATTGGTGTATGAATGTGTGTGTGAATGGGTGATTGGGACACAGTGTAAGGCTAACCTCTGAGGTTAGAAAAAAGCGATATATAAGTGCAGACCATTTATTTATTATCAGACCACTGAGGTGTGCGTTTGTGTCGGGGGGGGGTGATGTTCGGAGGGAAGGGTTTTAAGTTCATATAATTTGATTCTGTTTTTTCTGTCATGGTTCTTTAATCTCACTGGAATCCATAAAAATGGTTAACAACAAAAATGTTGAGAAAGGCCACATGTCACGGTCTGGGTAGATTAGATGGTAAGTGAACAATCATTTCTCGTGGTCAACTTGTTGAATTTAGGCAGGAGTAAAGACCTGAGCAATATTGACAAGGTCCAAATTGTTATAGCCAGATGACTGGGTCAGAGCATCTCTGAAATGGCAAGGCTTGTGGGGTGCTCCCTGTAAGCAGTGGTGAGTACCTACCTACAGTGTTCTGAGGAGAGACAAACCACAATCCGGCAAAAGGTTGTTGGGTGCCCAAGGCTCATCAATACACAAGGGCAAGGAAGGCTATCCCATCTGGTCTGAACGTCTACTGTGGCAAAAGTCACACAAAATTTTAATGATGTTATGGTAGGAATGCGTCACAACACACAGTGCATCGCACCCTGCTGCGTATGGGGCTGCATAGCCGAATACAGGTCAGAGTGCCCATGATGACCCCCGTCCACCATCAAAAGAACCTACAATGGGCACGCTAGCGTCAGAACTGGGCCTTGAAGCAGTGGAAGAAGGTTGCCTGGTCCAATGAGTCCTGTTTTCTTTTACATTACTTGGACAGCCTTGTACGTGTGTGCCATTTACCTGGGGAGGTGATAAACACAGAGAGGGAGTCTGCTTCACGGATGGAGTTGGGAAGGTCATTCCACCAACGTGGTATGATGAAGCTGAAAGTCTGAGAAAGTGTTTTGGTGCCTCTTTATGTTGGTACAACAAGGCGATGTTCCATAGCTGACCGTAGGGTTCTAGTGGGTGTGTAGCTCTGCAGAAATGATTTTGGGTATGTTGGAGCAGCCCCAGTGACTGTTCTGTATGCCAGCATCAGAGCCTTGAATTTGATACTTACATCAACCGGTAGCCTGTGGAGAGAGAAAATGAGTGGTGTAACATGTGCTCTCTTTGGTTCATTGAAGACCAGACATGCTGCTGCATTCTGGATCATTTGCAGAGGTCTAATTGCACATGCAGGGAGGCCAGCAATTAGAGAGTTAAAGTAGTCCAGTCTAGTTATGACAAGTGACTGAACGAGCAGTTGTGTGGCATGTTCAGATAGGAAGGGTCTTATCTTCCTGATGTTGTAGAGTGTAAATCTACATGATCTTGCGGTCTTTAAGATGTGGTCCATGAAATTTAGTTTATCAATGGTTTCTCCTAGATTTCTGACCATTTTTGAAGGCATTACTGTAGTCGAACCCAGCTGCACTGTGATTTTGTGTTCAACAGCAGTGTTGGCTGGAAAGACTAGGGGTTATGTTTTGGCTGGATTGAGTTGCAGGTGGTGTTCCTTCATCCAGGCCGAGATGTCTGCCAGGCAGGCAGAGATTCGAGCAGTCACGGTAGTGTTGTTGGGCTGGAAAGACTAGTAGAGTTGTGTGTCATCGGCGTAGCAGTGGTATGAGAAACCATGTGCCTTAATGATGGATCCCAGTGATGTTGTGTGTATATAGAGAAGAGAAGTGGCCCAAGCACTGATCTCTGAGATACCCCAGTAAGTAGTTGATGTGGCTTGGATACCTCACCTCTCCAGGCTACCTTGAAGGACCTACCTTAGAGATAGTAGTGTAAAAGAATCAATGGAAAGGAGGCGAGAACTGGCTTTTCAATATAAATAATAGTTTAATGATAAACTTAAAAGAAGACACAAACACAAACATGACGGACATGTCCGTAAACAATCTCTCTCTCCTGCACGATCCTCTGCAGTCAGCCTTTATCCCTCACGGAGGCATAATTAGCCTAATACAGGACCGGGTGTGTAGGATCATGACCCGGCCCCGCCCTCCGCCCTGCCACATTCCTTCCTCGTTCTGTCAGGCTGGGTTATACAAAAAATAAAAAAAATGGGTTACACATCTGACCCTTCCGCTCAAAAATGAATGTGAATACCAAAGTGTTGTATTTAATACTATAGGAAGGTTTGAGGGTGGCCGATAAGAAGGACACGGTAGGCAGGTTACTCCACTCACAGGTTAGGATTTTAATGACCACACTTCAGCGCTCACAGCCTCACACAATACTCTCTTCAGCTCACAATAATAAACTCTTCAGCTTCACAATAATATACTCTTTTGCTTCACAATTATAACTTTCTGGACCCATGCTCTCTTCCTGTCTGCTGTTTTTGTGGCTGCTTTATGCCACTCTCCCCATGATCACTGGAAATAGAAACAGGTGTTAACTTAATTTAGCTTAGGTGTAAGCGCCCTTACCACTCTCTCTCCGGATGGGCGCTTGACCCCCCGCTATGTGCGGCTTTATCATACGTGAACGCCTGTTGGCACTGCTCTGTCCACTCGACCTGGTTTGGAGCCCCTTTTTTAGTGAGATCAGTCAGCGGGATGTTGACGTCCAAATAATTAGGTTCAAACTTCCTGTTTCTCACCCCATTTTGGTCTCGGGGCAGGTCACAATCGCCGCAGTTTTGTCAATTTGGGGACGCACATGGTTGTGGCCCAAGTGGAACCCCAGGTACCGTACCTCCACCCACCAAATCACGCACTTCTTGGGGTTTACAGTGAGCGCCGCCCGTCACAGCGATCTCAGAACTGCCCTCAGATGCTGCATATGCAGCTGCCAATCATTGCCATAAATGATGATGTCATCTAGATAGGCAGCAGCATAAGCCAAATGCGGCTGGAGGATGAGCTCCATGAGACGCTGAAAGGTAGCCGGGGCCCCAAATAAACCGAACGGAAGCGCCACAAATTGGTGCAATCCAAATGGCATGAAGAAGGCTGTTTTTTCACCGGAAATTGCTGTCAAATCCAATGTCGAATAAAATGATATGCCCCGTATCGAGCATTGCATCCAATTCCTCCCAAACTAGTTTCTTTTTGTGTTCAGGCAAGCGATAGGAACGGCTACGTACCACCTCTCCTGTTTCATTCTCGATGTGGTGCTGGATGAGTTTCGTACGACCTGGTAGAGGGGAGAACACGTCTGCAAATTCTGGTTGCAACTTGGCAACACCTGTGAGCTGGTCTCAGGAAGTGACCGGAGTGTTATTATTACGTTTTTTTTATTCACCTCCGGCCCGAGCTCCGCCCTCTCTGGAACTACTGTAGCCAACGTCACAGGGACCGCCTCCCCCCACAATTTCAGGAGGTTGGGGTGATATATTTGATGTTCACCCTCTCTATTGGTTCACTTTACCTAATAATCGAGATCCCCCACTTGTTGTGTGACCTTGGCGAGTAACTTGAAGCTCGATGTAGGGAGTAATACAAGTACCTTATCTCCCAGTGCAAATTCACACAGCCAAGCTCCACTGTTATACAGTTGGCTCTGTCATTCTTGCGCTTGGAGCAAATTCTCCTTTGTTAGTTGCCCCAAGGTGTGGAGTTTTCTCTAAGATTAAGAACGTACTAAATGTCATTTTTGCTATCGGAAGGTCCCTCCTCCCAAGCTTCAGGGATGATGTCAATCTCCCGTACGGGGGCAGCCCATACAGCAGCTCGAACCTGGAAAACCCTGTGGAGGTTTGCAGGACTTGTCGTACTGCAAATAACAGGGAGTCGAGCCATTTATCCCAATTTCTGGCATCCCCATGCACACCCCCTGTGGACATCACCACCAATGCCCCTTCAGTAAAATCCCCTGAGGATAGGAGGTGCCACCCCCCTTTGTGGAGCTGACAAAGATGGCCCCAACTCCAACCTCCCCTGCCAGAGCATCGCACACTTCACATCTCACTGATTTTATGCAGAACCCATCTGCACATTTTCCATTTAATACATTCAGAAATTCATGCCAATTAGTCCCCAGAATCAGCCGATGGTTGATGTGGGAACTAACTGCAGCCACCACTCTGTTTTGTTCCCAGAAATGTATTTGCAAGGGTCACCACAGGGTATTTGTGAATATCCCCATGCACACACTTCACCCTCACCATTTTAGCTGTGCCCAATGCCCCGTGTTGAACCAAGCTTAGGTGAATAGTGATTTGATTACAACCTGTGTCCACCAATGCTTCTTACCTCTATCCGGTATGCTCCGGCTCAGTCGGGGGCAGCCTGCGGGGAGTCGGGGATCCGGACCACCATCCCCAGCTCCATCACGGGGCATTGAAGGAAGTGTCCCGGATCCCTGCAACTCCAGCAGGCCAGCCCAGATGCCACGGCCGCACCTGCATCAGCAGACACTTCCACCTGAGGGGGAGAGCAGCGGAGCGCTCTAGAGGCAGGGGTGTATGCCCACCACCTTGCACGGGGAACTGATTTTTATTAGGGGTTCAAACCCAAAGGCCTAGAAACCTATAGTAATTGTTATGAATTTTAGGGGTTCAAGCGCTTGGCACTGAAACCCTATTGTAATTGTTACGATTTTTATTATTGGGGGTTCAAGCGCTTAGCGCTAGGTGACATTAGGTGATCACAAGTAGAACAAAACGTATATCTCCTATTTAATTTCCGTCATGAAAATTTTTGCGCAAATTTGCCAAAAAAAAAATTCTATCTCCTCCAACGCCATATGTTCGATTAGCAAGCAAAGCATTGCGAAGATATAAGCCAACAAATTGGTCAGGCATTGTCCATTTTGTACGCATTGACCAATATCTGCCAAATGAAAAGCCCAAATGTTACTAAACTTGATACACATGTACAACGGCACATTTTGAGTCTGCATACTAAAAGAATGTTCCTATATGGGGGCACTACAACTAAAAAATACTCATAACTCTGTAACTGTATATTTGAAGTTGAATATTGGTATGCTTCTTGTAGGGCCAAATGCTTACATATGGCAATATAATTTTTACTTCTACAATATGACTCAGACAAATAAAAAAACATGGCAACCAGCAGCCAATCATATTTCAGAAAAATGGCTGTATAAATGGTGTGTTGTATATTATCCATTGTTACCTGCTATTGTGAACTACATCTAGGACTCCCTAGGTCAGTAATTATCAAAAAAAAAGTTTAACTTTATTTATTCATTTAGTTATTTAGGGGCTGCATTTATCATGTAGGTTTCACCAAGTGTATCCAAAAGCCTATTATTCCTAAAATAAATAAATAAATAATCCTTTTTGGAGATTGGGTGCTTTGTGGCTTTATCACAGTTAAAAGTTTTTAAAAAAATGATCACCAAAACAATTATCCTGTTTCACGATCATTGGACACAAGACATCAGTCATATTTAACACCAGTTTGCAAATTCAGCAACTTACAAAGTACATATACATTTACACAAATACATTATATTTGCCTTTCCCAGCTGCTCCAGGAACACCCTCCGCTTGTTCCGCTTATCAGGCATCCAGGTAGGGTTGATCTTGTTCCAAATCATGAAGGCACTGTATGAGGACACATCAATGATATTATGGAAGATGACCCGGGGCCAGCGGGCAGTCATCCTCCTGCAGCTGTAAGTTCCAATAATCTTGTCCAAGTTGTCCACGCCTCCTTTGTTTTGGTTGTAGTTCAGGATGATGGCTGGTTTCCTGTCCTCATGATCACTTATCTCAGCCGTTTTGCACAGTGTGCTCAGGAGGACCACAATCTTGTTCCTCTTTGAAAGGTAAGAAACTAGAGTGGTGGTGGGGGTGAAGGCAAACTTTAATGAGAAGGCCTCTCTCCCCCTTGTTGCAAGGAGTGCAGGAGGGAGCTCAGGCTTGTTCTTTCTAACTTTGCCAACCATGGTGATCTTCCTCTTCAGGAGCTACTGGCTGAGTTCGATAGAGGTGAAGAAATTGTCACACGTGACATTGTGCCCCCTCAGTCCATCTGTCACATCAAGCACAACCCGCATCCCCTGGTTCTTCTCCGTGCCTCAACTGGTTGGCTTCCCTGTGTAGACTTGCATCTTCCAAGCGTAGCTGGATTGTGCATCACAGGCCACCCATATCTTGATGCCATGCTTTGCTGGCTTGCTAGGCATTTTCTGCTGGAAAGACAGTCTCTTGACAAAAGAGATTAGTATCAGTGTCACAGAAAACAATCACATAAATCAATGATATTAAAGCAAATACATAATAGCACATAAAGCAATACATAAAACAATTGAAAATCACAATACATAATACAATTGAAAATAACAGTGAAAATCACTTATTACAGATATGAAAATAAAAATGTACCTCTGAATGGAACCAGTTGCTCATTCACTGTTACTTCAGGCCCAGGGTTGTAGAGGTATGGCAGACGCTCCACCCACTTCTCCCATACCTCCCTTATGGCCCCCAGTTTGTCTCTCACAGGTCTTGCAGGTCTTGACTCAAGGTTATCAAATTGTAGCATTCTTGAGAAAGTGTGAAATACTTTCAGTGGCATGGAAAATCGCCCTTCCACTCTCTGCATCCCAGAGACTACACGTAGCCTCGCCTCGGGACCTATACACACCCGCTAAGTTTAGCAGACCTATGTAGGCAAGCAGGTCAATCTCTTCCATCCTTTTCCAGTTGTCTCCATATTACGGATACCCTCCAAATTTGTCATCTCTAGGATTATTTTTTCGATCGCTGGTGTGATGAACATGTAGAATGTTAAGGCGATGTCCTGGGCATGGGCAACTGCCACCCTTCCCTGGTTGTCATATGGTGACAAGGACCGTGTTATTTTGCTGTTCTTTGACAAAAATGTCTCTTTTTCAGCTTGGGGGATTGCTTCATCTAAAGATGATGCATTGTGCTCTTGGTTGTAATCTTCCCCATCTTCTTCTTCAGATACCTCCTCCTCCTCCTCCTAAATCATTGTTCTCCTGTTCCTCCTTGACATACGACCTGTTGGCACTGAAATGTGCACTTATGGCTTCAGAAAAAAGAGAGAACTGGGGGCACCTTTATAGCCTCTGACTGCATCTTGTAGGGGCCAATGTCAGTAATACTATGTCAGTCAGGCAAATAAAAAACATGGCCGTCAGCAGCCAATCAAATTTCAGCAGCAAATTAAATCATATCTGAATGGCCGACCATTACGAAACTTGAGATATTTATAGACAGTGTTAGAATGAGGCTGTGTACCAAGATTTATAAAAAATTGCCACAAGGTGGCGCTATAACAAGGAAATATACGTTTTCACCAATAACACCGCAAGCGAGTTGAATAATCTCAAAATAATTTTTTCCTCTTAATTCCTTTCACCAAGACCTACAAAATGTATATCTTCGTTTTATGGCATTTTATAAAATGTTTTCTGAAATTCAAATTTTCTAAAAAGATACTTTTTCAAACTCCTCCTAGGCCGTATATCCGAGTCTCACAAGAATTGTTGTGTGTCTCCTATGCTAATACTAACCCAAACTTCTAAAACGTTTTTGGAGATTGGGTGCTTTATGGCTTTATTTTATTTATTTTAACAGTTAAAAAGTAAAAACAAATTACCACCATAACAATTATCCTGTTTCAGGATTGTTGAACAGAAGACATCAGTCATTGAACACCAGTTTGCATACTCAGCAACTTACAAAGTACACACACACACACACACACATTATATATATATATATATATATATATATATATATATATATATATATATATATATATATATATATATATATATATATATATATATATATATACAAATACATTCCTTTATTGCATACTTTGAAAGTTCTTAAAAGGCTTGAACCCCGTTAATTGCTGCTTGCTGCTATATTTATTATTATTATTAATCCGCCACTAAACTGATTGGGCAGAGCAAACCATAAGGCCTAGATACTTGAATCTTGGACAGGTGGTAGTAGTATTGCTCGTTACTCAGAAACACAGACTTGGCCAAATCGGTCAATAGGGGCGCTACAGCGATCTAAAACGCGAAACTGCTTATAACTCCTAGACTGTTTGTCGTAGAATCAAGTGCTTTATATAATTGGAATACTTGGCTCAAACCAAACAAATGTAATATCTCAGATATCATTTCTGTCTTTAGAAAATGAGCCTGACAAAATATACACAAGCTTATAAATCCTAAAAGAAAAGTAAAAACTTCACGAAAGTAGGTGAGCACATGCAACATATAATTCTAAAGAAGCATACAAACGTTTATAGAGATTGTACAATAGTTGGCTCTATAACTGTTATAAAACTTTACAAAAACATATATTCCCATAGTAAATAGCCTGTATTTGCTGTAAATCTATGATCTAGGTGGTTGCATGCTCGCTAAATAAAACATAATACTTTTACGTATATTATTATGTTTTATAAAGGCCTTAAACCACTTGAACCCCGTTAATAAAACTAGCTTCAGCAGTGGCCTACCTTTCACAGAAATTTTAATGCAGGAAAAACCCTAAAAAAAACTTGGGCAGGTTTTCTTTCCTGATGACTATAATCATTAAATGCAGTTATTATAAACTGTATGAATAAATACCGTTTTCACAACAAACATCACAAATGTATACTGGAAATTTGTTGTGTTCTGGTATTGAATTATGCTTCAGTTTGATTTGTTTTTACATTTGTCCCTCTTGAATTGATTTTTGTCCAATTACTGTGTTTATTTTAGAGCTGATGGAAGTGAAAGAGCAATGTCAAGAACTGAATGAAGTGGAGGAGAAACTTCAGTGTCAGAAACATCATGATTTCACAACTGGAGAAAAATATTTGAGTTGCTCAAAGACTAAGAAGAATTTATCACCAGAAAACCAGAAAAGAAGAGCAGCCAATAATGCTTTCACCTGCTCACAGTGTGGAAAGCAGAGGTGGGGGACTCGAGTCACATGACTTGACTCGAGTCTGACTCGAGTCACAATTTTCAGGACTTGTGACTTGCTTGATTAAAGTACGAAAATGACTTGACTTGACTTTGACTTGAGAACAAGTTACTTGAGACTTGACTTGACTTTAAGTGGAAGACTCGACAATGACTTGAACTTATAATAAACAAACAGCAATACAATTAATTAAAAAATATATATATTGTGACGTCAGCATCACTATCGGCATCTGTGCCTTTAACGCTGCTCAATTCAAATTGCGCCAAACATGGCAGACAGTAGTCGAGCTCCACAAATTGTCTTGTTTGGCTATACAGACTTTGAACTGGACCGTGCCTATAAAAAAAGATTTGCCAGTTGCAAAATATGCAAGGCACGAATATCCGACACGACAACCACAACGTCAAATTTCGTTCGACATATCAAGAAGAACCACAAGGAAAGGTAAGAACGTAATCTCTTTATAGTCAGTTTCACTAAGATCTACGTCATAACGATTACTAATGTAATGAATTAATCTATTCTGTTTGTCATAATTTGGCCTTGATGGCATATTATGTTTTTTTCTTATTAGAAATGTGACCATGGCATTATCATTATACTGTTACGTCTCGTAAATAGATGTAACTTATTGGGGAATTTGACTATAACAGTGGAGTAGCCTGAATTTTTTAATGTTGATTGACATCTTAAAATGAGCGGGCAGCTCAATATTACATGTAGGTTATAATGTATGTATTAAATGTGCGCATTTTCAAGTTTGTGGACTGCGTGTGGAAACTATAAAGCATTGCGCATAACGTTACTGCATGACAGGCTAACATGGAGGCGCCGATGTGATCACTAGCACGCACCTAAACATTTCTAAGGGGCTGTTTAACTAGGGTTGCCAACCGTTCCGTATAATACGGAATCGTTCCGTATTTGACACATAAAAGTCTTGTTCCGTATTGAACTGATACGGAACGCACTTTGTTCCGTATTTTTGAGTATCAATTCAGTGCAAATCCATGACAGACACATAGCTTCTATTCTAATATATATGTCAGAGAGACTATGAATGAGCGAAGACCTGCTTTAATGCAAAATTTGGGGACTTGAGCCCCTTGGCGGGCTCTGACCAGCTTCGCGCCATTGGATGTGCAGTTGCCGCAGCACAGCCTATGAGCGAGCCAGACGGCATAGACATATGCAGCATAGATACAAGGCTGTGCAGCTGCAAATGCGTTTTACATATAGGCTTCAGTAAATCGAGGAAAAGGAGTTTCCGAAGACATTTGTTGGCTATGATAAGAAAAACTACTAAATTAAAAAAAATATATCTTTTTGCACTTGAAAGAACATTCTAGAAGTCTAATTCTATTGAATAAGTTCGCACAAGGCTACAGAAAACTGTTGTGGTTGGCAACCCTATGTTTAACGTTACACCTGGCCACTTCATGCGTTTTCTCAGATCGGATAGCTGATTCTGATTTATCAAAACGATTCCATTTACACTTGGTCACATAAATGTGGTTTTGCAAATTGATTTTCCTTAAATTACATTATTTTTAAAAATGTAAAGAATGTTTGTGCATACGAAAATACATTTGTTTTAATGTTTACAGGTAATGTTAATGTTTACAGTTTTCCCTGATTGTTGTTTTTTTTTTTTTTTTTATCCATGCAAATATGATGAATATCTCAAATCCAAGATACACTGCACCAATCTACAGCAGCCATCCATGTCACAGTTCATTGTGCCCCAGACTACTACATATCCAGTCAACCACCCTCGACAAAAAGCCATTACAGAAGCAATAATATCTGATCTGATCATTAATTGCAACATGCCCCTGTCTATCACTGACAACAAGCACTTCATTCATTTTCTCTCCATTATGGACACAAAATACACTGCAGTGAGCCGCAGAACCATCACCTCAAGACTTGACACTGTGGTGTCTGAGAGACAATCAAAACTAATAAGTGAAATGGCCACAGTTGAAAAACTGTTACAATCATTCAAACCATCACAGAAATACTGAGATAAAAGTAGCGATTTACTTAGTTACTTACTCAAGTTACTTAAGGTAATTTAATGCTTCAAATAAAGTTTCTGTCAGTTACAGTGACTGTCACTTAATGATTCATTCAAGAGATTCTTTAAAACACTGATTCCTCCAGTAATGAAACAAGTTAAGCCTTTATGAGTGAGACATTGAATCATTTATTCAGTTTCTGACAGCTTAAATATTCTATTCAGTCTATTAAATATTTTTGAATAGACTACAGCAATTAACATTTTGTCAGAACATTTAGTAAATTACATGACATTTTTTTGTAAAGAATTGTTAGATAATTGTCTATTTAGAAATAAATCATGATTCTCAATGTATCCAGAATCATGCAGCTCTAGAATATTGTGTAGGTTTATTTGTAATTTCACATTTTTGTGTTTTAGATCTGATTCTCCAGGAGGCAGAGCAGCGTACCAATATGGAACAGACAGGTCATGGAGATGAAGAAGAGCAAACCAAAGGTGATGAAACTGGGCTGTTCTTATACCACAAAAAGCAGAAGAAATCCACTCATTTCAGCCCTGCTGCCCAGCTCAACCATTACCTGGACAATTGTGATGGCCAGAACTGCCTTCTGTTTTGGGGAATGAACAAGGAGAAAATGCCTTCACTGTTTCAAATGGCAATGAGGGTATTAGCTGTGCCTGCTTCAAGCGCACCTATCGAGCGTGTGTTCAGTCATGGGGGGATTATTATGCGGCCCCATCGTTCACAGCTTAGTGCCACTGTCTTGGTAAACCTTATTTTCTGTAAATGCAACACATTTTAGACCGTTTCAATTAAATTGAATTAACAGATTGGATTATACATCTTAGAATCGATACATCTTAGACTCTGAACGTTTTGTGTAAACAACACATTTTATTTTATTTTCAGATATTAATGTAGCACAGATATGCATATGATTAATATGTAGCAAATGTATAATAAATAAGATACATAATATATGTATACAAGTTCATCTTTTCTGTGCAAAAATAAATATGTATCAAAAAAATTTACCTCTATTTATTTTAGTAGTGTGACTTGACTTTACTTGAAACTTATCAGGACTTGACTTGACTTGCTTGATTTATCTGAACTGCGACTCGAGACTTGATGGTTAAGACTTGAGACTTGCTTGGACTTGACCATGTGTGACTTGTCCCCACCTCTGGTGGAAAGTGTTTCACAAATAAAAGCCTCTTGAAACAGCACCAAAGAATCCATACTGGAGAAAAACCTTACAACTGTTCACACTGTGAAAAGAGTTTCATTCAGTTACAAAACCTGAAAACACACAAGAGAATTAATTCTGGAGAAAAACCTTACAAGTGCTCACACTGTGAAAAGAGTTTCATTCATTCAAAAGACCTGAAATCACACAAGAGAATTCATACTGGAGAAAGACCTTACAAGTGCTCACACTGTGGAAAGAGTTTCATTCATTTACAAGACTTGAAAACACATGAGAGAAATTATACTGGAGAAAAACCTTACAAGTGCTCACACTGTGAAAAGAGTTTCACAAAGTCTCAAGACCTGAAATCACACAAGAGAATTCATACTGGAGAAAAACCTTACAAGTGCTCGCACTGTGGAAAGAGTTTCACAAAGTCTCAAGACCTGAAATTACATGAGAGAATTCATACTGGAGAAAAACCTTACAAGTGCTCGCACTGTGAAAAGAGTTTCTCTCAGTCACATCACCTGAAAACACACGAGAGAATTCATACTAGAGAGAAACCTTACAAGTGCTCACACTGTGGAAAGAGTTTCACTCAGTCACAAGACCTGAAAACACACGAGAGAATTCATACTGGAGAAAAACCTTACAAGTGCTCACACTGTGAAAAGAGTTTCATTCAGTCTGCACACTTGAAAAAACACGAGAGAATTCATACTGGAGAAAACCCTTAAGTGCTCACACTGTTTTCCGCCAACCATGACACAAGCCCGGATCAGTCTGATTCTTAAAAAGGGCAAAGATTCAATAGAGTGTAAGAGTTACCGTCCAGTTTGCTTGATCCAGCTAGACGTAAAAATATTGCCAAAAATGTTTGTTAAGATTAAGTAAAGTTACATATAGATCAGGTAGGGTTTATTCAAGGCCACAGCACTTCTGATACATTTACATTACATTTATGCATTTGGCAGACGCTTTTATCCAAAGCGACTTACAGTGCACTTTTTACAGGGACAATTCCCCCGGAGCAACCTGGAGTTAAGTGCCTTGCTTAAGGACACAATGGTGGTTGCTGTGGAGATTGAACCGGAGACCTTCTGAATAACAGTTATGTGCTGTAGCCCACTACGCCACCACCACTCCATGATAACATTAGGCATTTCATTAATATAATTTGGTCAAAGGCGAATGATCAGACTTCGGTCATTGCCATCTCACTTGATGCTGAAAAGACATTTGATATGGTACAATGGGATAATCTTTTTAAGATTTTGGAAGCATGCGGGTTTGGGAATGCTTATATTGGATGGATTAAGTTACTTTATGGACACCCGGTAGCGGTGGTACAAACAAATTAATTAATTTCAGAATATTTTACTCTGGATAGGGGCACCCGGCAGGGTTGCTCTCTTTCCCCATTATTCTTCTGTCTTGCCCTGGAACCATTAGCAGCCGCGATAAGAAGGGAAGATGATTTTCCAGGGGTGATGGCTGGAGGTGTGGCGCTTAAACTTTTTCTTTTCGCAGATTATATTTTATTATTCCTCTCCGCCCCTACTAGATCTATGCCTTGCCTCCACAGAATTATTTACTGCCCAGGAATGGCTTTTCAGCCGGGCACCTTTCAGTGGCCCAAACAGGGCAGCCATATCACCCTGCAGCTCTTGACTGGTTGCCCACTAAAGCTAAGCAGGGTTGAGCCTGGCCAGTACCTGGATGGGAGACCTCCTGGGGGAAACCAAGGTTGCTGCTGGAAGTGGTATTAGGGAGGCCAGCAGGGGGTGCTCACCCTACGGTCTGTGTGGGTCCTCATGCCCCAGTATAGTGATGGGGACACTATATTGTAAAAAGGCACTGTCCTTTGGATGGGATGTTAAACTGAGGTTCTGACTCTCTGTGGTCATTAAAAATCCCAGGACACTTCTTGTAAAGAGTAGGGGTGTAACCCCTGTGTCCTGGGCAAATTCCCCCATTGACACCTATCTATCATGTCCTTGTATTAATCTCCATCCCTGAATTGGCTACATCACTCTATTCTCTCCTCCCCACCAATAGCTGGCGTTTGGTGGGCGTTCTGGCACACTATGGCTGCCGTTGCATCATCATCCCTATGCTATGTAAAGCGCTTTGGGTGCCTAGAAAAGCGCTATATAAATGTAAGGAATTATTATTATTATTAAGTATTTGGGTATTTTATTCTCAACAAATTTGTGTGATTTAGTTAGTTAATTTTGACCCGTTAATAAAAAGGTTTTCGAGCTATGTGGGCTGGTGGGCTTCATTACATTTATCTTTGATTTGGAAGGTTAATGTTATTAAAATGAATTGTATTCCAAAATTTCCTCTCTATAGTCCCCTCTCCCTATAGATGTTCCCCTCTCTTATTTCATGAAATCTGATAGTTTAGCAAAGTCCTTCATTTGCAATTGTAAACGTCCCAGATTACACTTTAGTAAATTACATAGGCTGATTGACAAAGGTGGGCTAGGCCTACCCAAGATTTTGTTTTACTATTATGCATTCGATCTCAGACATTTGGCTCATTGGTCGCTTCCACCTGAGAGACCCCCTCTCTCGTTTTGTATTGAATGGAAATTTCTTGCCCCTATTTCACCATTGCAAAGCCTTTCTATTAAACAAACCGGAGAAGTTAAATTACAGCCTGTTATCTTGCATTTGCACTCGGTATGGACATTTATTTAAATGTTGACTCGGGTTTATGGCTTAACCCCAATTTATGCATTAATGAGTCGCCTTTCTGCTGTTCAGAGTGGATTGTGAGGGGGGTTACTACACTCTGTGACCTATATGAGAGTGGGGTGTTTAGATTCTTACAAAATTTGGTTCAACATTTTGGGATTCCCAGATTTCAGTTTTTTCAGGTATTTACAGCTGCGCCACCTGCTCTGTACTTTTTATGGGAGTGGCATACACCCCCCTAAAGTGGCAAACACTTTGGGAATGGTAATTACTGCTTTTGGAAAAGGTCATGAGGCATCAGTGTAATACTCCTTGCTAATTCAGAGTTTTGGAGACAGAGCTTCAACTTCTCCAATACCAAGTTTAAATCTTTCTCCCATAATCTCTTGAGAGAAGGGAGTGTGGGCTAGGATTAAAAAAAAAAAACGTCAAGTCTGCATCTAGAGATGCAAGGCTGCAATTTATCCAGAAAGTATTCACAGTGCTTCACTTTTTCCACATTTTGTTATGTTACAGCCTTATTCCAAAATGGATTAAAATCATAATTTTCCTCAAAATTCTACAAACAATACCCCATAATGACAACATGAAAGTTTGTCTTTGCAACATGAAAATAAATCTTTGCAAATTTATTAAAAATAAAAAACGAAAAAATCACATGTACACAAGTATTCACAGCCTTTGCTCAATACTTTGTTGAAGTATCTTTGGCACTGATTACAGCCTCACGTCTTTTTGAGTATGATGCTACAAGCTTGGCACACCTATTTTTGGGCAGTTTCTCCCATTCTTCTTTGCAGGACCTCTCAAGCTCCATCAGGTTCGATGGGGAGCGTTGGTGCACAGCCATTTTCAGATCTCTCCAAAGATGTTCAATCTGGTTCAAGTCTGGGCACTGGCTGGGCCACTCAAGGACATTCACAGAGTTGTCCCGTAGCTACTCCTTTGTTATCTTGGCTGTGTGCTTAGGGTCATTTTCCTGTTGGAAGATGAACCTTCACCCCAGTCTGAGGTCCAGAGTGCTCTGGAGCAGGTTTTCATCAAGGATGTCTTCGTACATTGCTGCATTCATCTTTCCCTCGATCCTATCTAGTCTCCCAGTTCCTGCCACTAAATAACATCCCCACAGCATGATGCTGCCACCACCATGCTTCACTGTAGGGATGGTATTGGCCAGGTGATGAGCGGTGCCTGGTTTCCTCCAGACATGACGCATGCCATTCAGGCCAAAGAGTTCAATCTTTGTTTCATCAGACCAGAGAATTTTGTTTCACATGGTCTGAGAGTCCTTCAGGTGCCTTTGGCAAAATCCAGGCGGGCTGTCATGTGCCTTTTACTGAGGAGTGGCTTCTGTCTGGCCACTCTACCATACAGGCCTGATTGGTGGAGTGCTGCAGAGATGGTTGTTCTTCTGGAAGGTTCTCCTCTCTCCACAGAAAAATGCTGGAGCTCTGTCAAAGTGACCATCGGGTTCTTGGTCACCTCAATGACTAAGGCCCTTCTCCCCCGATCGCTCAGTTTGGCCAGGCGGCCAGCTCTAGGAAGAGTCCTGGTGGTTCCAAACTTCCATTTACGGATGATGGAGGCCACTGTGCTTATTGGGACCTTCAAGGCTGCAGAAATGTTTCTGTACCTTTCCCCAGATCTGTGCCTCGATACAATCCTGTCTCGGAGGTCTACAGACAATTCTTTGGACTTCATGGCTTGGTTTGTGCTCTGACATGCACTGTTAACTGTGGGACCTTATATAGACAGGTGTGTGCCTTTCTAAATCATGTCCAGTCAACTGAATTTACCACAGGTGGACTCCAATCAAGTTGTAGATACATCTCAAGTATGATCAGTGGAAACAGGATGCACCTGAGCTCAATTTTGTATGTCATGGCAAAGGCTGTGAAAACTTATGTACGTGTGTGTGCGCGTGTGCCACCGTTATCTAATTTGTTTTACCCCAGTCACATAAATGCTCAAGTTATCACTTTGCTTTGTCCTTTTAGCAGATAGTCTTTTTAAAAGCCACTAAAAGTAAAGTTTCTAGATGGAAGTTCCCCATGAAATGTATAAACATCTCAAGTTGTTTATAATGTACCAATTTTATAGCAATGAAAATATTAAATTGTTTATTGTGTTACCATGAAACTATTATATTGCACATTTCTGCATATTATTAAAATTTTTAATAAAGTATGTTTTGTCCCCATCATTACTGAATCCTCTTTTTTCAGTTTTATTGTGTGCTGTGTATATATGTACTATTGTAGTATTACGGTTCACTTGCTTTATCGTCTGATGCTGTACAACAGTATATAAAAAGTATAAACTTTCAATTAGAGTTGATGTCCAAGTAATCTCAAATCATGAGTTTCATCCACGCAGGAAACATACACTCAAAGAGCACTGTACTCCTACTTATTCATGCAATCATCTAATCATCAGAAATTGTCATTGGCAGGCCTTGGCTTGTGCAACACTCTCCCACAGTGTCCTGGGTATCCGGGGAGATCCTAACTTGGGGTGAACAATGTTTCAACAGATGCCTGTCCTTACCTTCTCCTCACTCTCCTAATATAGCACCAAAATTATGTATTGATAAGTCCCCTTTCTACTGGTCAGAGTGGATTTTGAGGGAGGTACCTATATACATACCTTTTGGAAAAGGTCATGAGGCATCAGTAGTAAACGTGTCATAAGATTGCATTGTGTGAGGAACTAACTGATAATCTGAAGTTTTACTGGTGATTTGTGTGAAGTTAATAAAAGTCGTTGTTGTTGTAATGCCCCATGTTTTCATTACAACAGAGTCTGGGGGACGGAGCTTTAACTTCTATCAAGAGATTATGGGAGAAATATCTAAACTTGGTATTCTTGAAGGGAGTGTGGGCTAGGATTAAAAAAATTCAAGTCTGCCTCAAGAGATGCAAGGGTGTGCCTTATGCAATTCAAGGTTTTACATAGTTACATCTATTGTAACTATGTATTGTTACATCTATTGGACCCCCTCTAGATTGTATAGGCTTGGTTTTAAAAATACACCCACAGGCTGGTGATGCCAATCAGAAGATGGAGACACAATCATCTGCGTGTATTTTACCGGTTGCTGCTGATACCTAGCAAGAGTCTGTGTTTGTAGCCTTTAATCCTTAAACATCTGCCATTTTTAAGCACGCATCTGGTCTTCCCGTATTATTCTCTTATCGGGATTCAACTGGGCGCATATTCCACCTGCATCCGCGTTCTATTTTTATCGCGATTAAACTGCATGTATTTTTTCAGCGCGCACCCGTTTTTTCTCCTCTGCGGTACACAGATTATTGCATCGATCTCAAAGCACCGCTTACCAAGAACAACCACCACCAACAACAAACAATTTTGTGAGGGATTCAAATCAACCTCAAAACCCTCACCGCTCAGGAACAACGAACAATTTGCGGTAAGTCATGGCATCGGCTCATGTTATTTGTTCATGCATTGCATGTCACATGTTTAAAATAGCCTCCTCCGTCAGCAGTGAGGGATTCACTTGTGATAAATGTAAGGAATTAGTCAGGCTGACGGAGAAGGTTAATGAGTTAGAGACTCGCATCCGAACGCTAGTAGAGGTCAGTGAGAAAGAGAAGCCGGTAGATTCTGTTTCGGATGCGAGTAGTACAGAGAGCAACACACACACTTTGGTTCCGGCTATAGAGCCCCTGCAGCAGGGCATTTGGGTGACGTCTCGGCGGCATACTCGTTCAGCAAAGAGACACCACTCTCCCGCTCCTGTTAGGGTTTCCAATAAATTCTCCCCACTCAATGATACACCCACTGAGAATCATATTGAAAGAGCCCTTGTTATCGGTGATTCTATTGTAAGGAACGTGGAAATAGAGACTCCAGCCACTATTGTTAATTGCATTTCGGGGGCCAGAGCGTCTGACATCAAATCAAATTTACAAGTGCTGGCTAATGCTAAATGTAGATTTTCTAAAATTGTTATCCATGTCGGCACTAACGATGTCCGGCTTCGCCAGTCGGAGATCACTAAAGATAATGTTATAGAGGTGTGCAAATTTGCAAAAACGATGTCAGACACTGTAATATGCTCTGGTCCCCTCCCTGCTCGTCGTGGTGACGAGGTTTATAGTAGATTAGTGTCACTGAATGGCTGGATGTCTGAGTGGTGTCTGCAGAATAAAATAGGATTTATAGACAATTGGAAAAGTTTTTGGGGTAGACCTGACCTGCTAAAGAGAGACGGACTCCATCCCTCCAGGGAAGGTGCCGCTCTCCTCTCTAGTAATTTGGCTCATAGACTTAATAATGATATTAATTGACTAAATGGGGCCCAGGTCAGGAAGCAGACAAACTGGTTAATCCGAACGTCTGCTAGCTGCCTTGAGACGTCACACAGTTCACATAAACTACAACACATAGAGACTGTATCACCTAGATATCTCATAGAGACCGTGTCTGTTCCCCGCACTACCAAACACAATACCCTCACTAAATCATTTAGAAAAAATTTGATTAAGGTCTAACTTGAACAAAACAAACAAATTAAAAATAAACATCATATAAAAATAGGGCTACTAAACATTAGATCTCTTGCTACCAAAGCACTAATTGTCAATGAAATGATTACAGATCATAGATTGGATGCGCTCTGTTTGACTGAAACCTGGCTTAAACCGGATGAATATATTAGTTTAAATGAATCTGCTCCCCCAGGTTATTGTTATAAACATGAGCCTCGTCTGAAGGGTCGAGGAGGAGGTGTTGCTACAATTTACAGTGAAGTTTTTGGTGTTACTCAGAGGACAGGATATAAATGTAAGTCTTTTGAACTAATAATGTTTAATGTGACACCGTCAAATACAAATATAAATAAAAATTCTCTGTCGTCCTTTACCCTTGCTACAGTGTATAGATCACCCGGGCCTTATTCAGATTTCCTTAGTGAATTTGCAAATTTTTTATCAGATCTTGTAGTTACTGTAGATAGAGCCTTAATTGTTGGTGACTTCAACATTCACATAGATAATGAAAATGATACATTGGGATTAGCATTTATCAATATTCTCAACTCTCTTGGAGTCAGACAAAATGTAACAGGACCAACTCATCGCCATAATCATACGCTAGATTTAATTCTTTCATATGGAGTTGATGTTGATAATATAGAAATTCTGCAGCAGAACGATGACATCTCGGATCATTACCTCGTCTCTTGCATGCTGCAATCAGCTAATGTTACTCAATCTACACCACGCTATCGTTCAGGTAGAACTATTCTTTCGACCACTAAAGATAGCTTCACTAATACTCTTCCAGATCTATCTCATATACTCAATAAACCCCAAAGCCCAGAAGAACTTGATGAAATAACAAAATATTTAAATGCAGTCTTCTCTAGCACCCTTGATGTTGTCGCCCACTTCGATTAAAGAAAATTAAAGAAATAAGCCCTGCACCATGGTACAATGATCACATGCATGCTCTCAAGAGAGCAGCTCGGAAAATGGAGCGCATGTGGAAAAATACAAAATTAGAAGTATTTCAGGGTGCATGGAAGGATAGTGTCTGTAGCTACAAACACGCACTCAAAGCTGCCAGGTCAGCATATTTTAGTAAACTCATAGAAAATAACCACAACAATCCTAGATGTTTATTCAGTACTGTGGCTAAATTGGTTAGGAATAAAGCCTCAACTGAACCAGATATTACGTCACAGCTCAGGAGTAATGACTTCATGAATTTCTTTACAGATAAAATTGGAATTATGCAATCATCTGTCATAGTACCTCAGAAAACAGTGTCGAATAATTTCCCTCATGTGCAACTTCAATCCTTCTCTGTCATAGGTCATGAAGAGCTAACAAAACTTATCGAAACATCAAAAGCCACAACTTGTTTGTTAGATCCTATACCAACTAAGCTCTTAAAAGAGGTATCTCCTGTAATATCAGAACCTCTTCTTAATATCATTAACTCCTCGCTATGCTTAGGACATGTCCCAAGAAACTTTAAAATGGCAATTATCAAACCGCTAATTAAGAAGCCACAACTTAATCCTGGAGAACTTGCTAATTATAGACCGATTTCAAATCTCCCGTTTATGTCAAAAATACTAGAAAAGGTAGTATCCTCCCAAATATGTTCATTTCTACAGAGAAATAGTATATATGAAGAATTTCAATCAGGATTTAGGCCTCATCACAGTACAGAGACTGCACTTATCAGAGTTACAAATGACTTGCTCTTATCATCTGATCGCGGCTGCATTTCTCTTCTAGTGCTTTTAGATCTTAGTGCTGCATTCGACACGATAGATCACGACATTCTCTTGAATAGGCTGGAGAATTATGTCGGAATTTGTGGAGTGGCATTTGCATGGTTTAGGTCATATTTAGCAGACCGCTACCACTTTGTCTATGTAAATGAGGAATTGTCAAACCAAACAATAGTAAAATATGGAGTGCCACAGGGATCAGTTTTAGGGCCTCTGTTTTTCTCCATGTATATGCTTCCCCTGGGAGATATTATCAGGAATCGTGGAATAAGTTTCCACTGCTATGCTGACGATACACAACTTTATATTTATTCAAAACCTGATGAGATTTCACAATTCTCAAAATTAGCAGTGTATTAATGAAATAAAAGATTGGATGGCCAGAAATTTCCTTCTACTCAATTCTGACAAAACAGAGGTTCTAATTATTGGACCAAAAAACTCTAAAAATAAGCCACTAAAATATAATTTGACTCTAGAAGGATGTACTGTTACATCATCTTCAACAGCAAAGAACTTAGGTGTTATATTTGATACCAACCTGTCCTTTGAAAATCAAATTACAAATGTTTGTAGAACAGCATTCTTCCACCTAAGAAATATTGCTAAATTAAGGCATATGCTCTCGGTTGCTGATGCCGAAAAACTAATTCATGCGTTCATGACCTCAAGACTAGATTATTGTAATGCATTACTGGGAGGATGTCCTGCAAGATCAATAAATAAACTTCAATTGGTTCAGAATGCAGCAGCCAGAGTGCTGACGAGAACCAAGAAATATGATCATATTAGCCCCATTTTATCATCGTTACATTGGCTACCTGTTAAATTCCATATTGATTTTAAAATTCTGTTAACTACGTACAAAGCTTTGAATGGTCTAGCTCCGCAGTACTTAAGTGATCTTCTACCACGCTATATTCCAACACGTTCATTAAGATCGCAAAATTCTGGCCTATTAATAGTTACTAGAATATCAAGATCCACTAAAGGAGGAAGATCCTTTTCATATTTGGCTCCTAAACTATGGAATAGTCTCCCAAACACTGTTCGAGATGCAGACACACTCTCTCAGTTTAAGTCTAGACTAAAGACTCATCTATTTAGCCAGGCATACACCTAAATTATCCTCCAACCCACAATTAGGCTGCTTTAGTTGGGTCTGCCGGAACCAGAAACCAGAAACATTGAGCATGATCTCTAACTCTGCAATAAATTAAATGGCATCTACGCTTACAGCTTTTTATTTGTTTCCCTGTCTCAACCTCGGGACTCCTATCCTGAGGTCACCAGAACCGGCTGGATCCAGCTCCATTCCTGCTTGGTGTTGGACTCCACTGCTACATGTCGCAGAACGATGATGACTAAATGCAGCCGGTGCCAGCCAAACATCACTTCAATCTATTATGACGGACTTCAGAGGATGAAATGATGCCAACTCCAACATGCATCACCTCGGTCTATTGATGGACTACAATCTTGAAATTAAATGCTTAGACTAACTATTGCCAACAAAAGCCTTCATCAGCCAATTAACAAGGACAATTGCATCTATGTGAACTTCTGCAATTAATCAAGATGGACTTCAAAGCCTGTGGTCATTAATTTTACAGTTCAAACACAATCGATGTTTAATAATTTTAAACCATGATATTACCTATACATAATTATTATTTACATTACATTCATAATGTTAGCCAGAGGGGAACTGGCCCCCACAGTGAGTCTGGTTTAGGGTTAGGGTGGGGTTAGTCGGAGGGGAACTGGCCCCCACAGTGAGTCTGGTTTAGGGTTAGGGTGGGGTTAGTCGGAGGGGAACTGACCCCCACAGTGAGTCTGGTTTAGGGTTAGGGTGGGGTTAGTTGGAGGGGAATGACCCCCACAGTGAGCATGGTTTCTCCCAAGGTTATTTTTCTCCATTAATCTACATCTTATGGAGTTTTGTTTTCCTTGCCACAGTTGCCTACAGCTTGGTCACTGGGGTTATTAATACAATTATCATTTAATTATTTTTAAACACTATTAAAAATCGTATATTATCTAAATTACACAATGATGATTAATCGACTTTATAGACATTACAGTTTTTATCGTCTGTTAATGCTGATATTCTGTAAAGCTGCTTTGAAACGATGTGTGTTGTGAAAGGCGCTATACAAATAAAATTGTCTTGACTTGACACAACCCATGTTTTTTGGTGGTGTTTTAAGATCCAAGAATTGTGGTTAAAGGTTCAGAGTTTTATGTGTGATGTATTTGGCACTCAAATTTAATTTTGCCTCAGACTCAGTATTTTAGGCGATGGAGCTGTCATCAATATATGTAATAAACGCATAAAACATTGGGTTCTAACCAGACAAATGGCGATCATGATCGGCAGACAAATTGTTTTAAGGTGATGGAAGTCGGCTGGAGTGTCCCCATTTCAGGAGTGGTGCACGGAGATTGGGAGGGTGGTGGCTTTTGAAGAAGTGTCATATAGAAGACTGGGGAGCTTGGATTTGTTTGTTGGGAAATGGGGGAACTATCTGGCGTTCTTGGAGGGCTCTTGGGGTGGGGCAGTGGAGAGAGAGGTGTAGTGGTTAATGTGTGTGATTTATTTTTGTGTGTGTGTGTGTGTGTGTGTGTGTGTGTACCCATGTGTGACCATAGGAATGTTTTTTGAGTGTCAGAGTGGGGTTGGGGATTGGGAGTGGTAATAGTGGGGGTTAAATGTTAATTCTGTGTATATATGTTTTGCTTTTCGTTGTTTACATTTACATTTATGCATTTGGCAGACGCTTTTATCCAAAGCGACTTACAGAGCCCTTATTACAGGGACAATCCCCAAGGTTCAAGGATGTGCTTAGACCACTACACCACCACCACTATGTTATTTTGTGACCACGATGTTAATCACAAAATGAAAAAACATAATTTTTTTAAAGAAAAGGAGGGATGAGTCCATATGAATGTACCATTGTGCCACAAATGTGATCAATTGAGCTTAACTTGTACTGAACCTGGAATTGTATTCTTTTGAATGATATAAAGGAAGAAAATTGTGGCAATGACGAATTCTAATATACAGTGCATTGAAAATGCCATCTAACTATGCCAAGTAACTATGCCAAATAACAAAAAAGTCCAAAACCTCATTAAATTGAAAAATATGCAATATTAAACTAACATTATATTTGATGCCCTTCATAATTACTAGGTTAATTACTGGCTGTGACTGAAAATAATGTCCATGGCTCAACAATATCAAAACTATTGCACAATAAGAGGCTGTACGGCAGAGTGTCTAGGAAGAAGCCTTGGCTGGAAAAAAGCCCATGCTTTCCCGTAAAGACTTTGCAATACGTCACTTGGATACTTCAAAGATGTGCTGAAGGTCTTGAGATCTGATGAGACTAAAGTGGGACTTTTTGGCTTAAACACTTAATGGTATTGTGTTGTAAAAAGCCAAAATTGCAATTGAACAATATACCATCGCCACAGTGAAACACGCTGGTGGCAGCATCATGTTATTGGGTGCTTTTCAGCAGCAGGGACTGGCAGTCTTGTGAAGGTTAATGGGATGATGATGAATGCTGGAAAATACACAAGAGTTTGGATAAGAACCTATTTTCCTCTGCCAGAAAGTATAAAATTGGGAGTAATTTTGTGTTTCAGCAGGACAATGACCCAAAGCACAAAGCCGAAGCAACACTGGAGTGTCTTAAATTAAGAAACTTGATGTCCTTGAGTGGCCCAGTCAGAGTCCTGACCTCAATCCTATTGAACATCTTTGGAGAGACCTCAAAATTGCTCCATCACTGATCCCCCACTAATTTGGGACAACTTGAGCAATTTATTATTCTAATATTGCTCCATCATGTGCAAAGTTGATAGCGACTTATCCAAAAAGACTGATGGATAACTTTTTCAAGGCAATGTATGTCAAAATAATGTTTATAAATGACATATAAATGTTTATGCATATTAATATACAGTGAACAAAGAAAAGTATAAAACATAATTATCATGCTGTTCATCCAAGTTGCAGTCTGCTTTTTTCTACACAAATGTTCATAGAAGTTGGTAGATCTGGGTCCTAACTAGTATTATAATTGCCAGACAGATTATTTTAAGGAGTTGGAAGTTGGCTGGAGTGCCCCCATTTCAGGAGTGGTGTTCAGAGATGGCCAGAGTGGCAGCTTTTGAGGAGGGGGCATCCAGAAGACTGGGGAGTTTAGACCTGTTTGTGGAGAAATGGGGCAAATATCTGTCTTTTTTGCAGGGCATCTTCAGGGAGGGACAGTGGAGAGAGAGGTGTAGTGGATGTGTGTGATTAGCATATGTGCTAAGTAGTGAGGGATAAATATTGATTCTGTATGTTTTGCTGTTCTTTGTTTAATCAATGAATCAATAAAACAATTGGCAATGGGATGGCATGTAATATGCATTGTAGGGTCAAGAAAAAAGTTACAATAATAATAATACAAATATTATTAAATAAAGATAATTTTCTGATATTTTTAAAATATTTGTTATGGGATAAAATCAGAATGGGAGAAGCAGGGTGGAGAGGAGATTACTGAGAAGACTGCAACAAAACTAGAATATTTCCTTTGAACTTAACTTCTTATTGTTTTAAAATTAAGCCATTTTAAACAGTTCGAAGGTTTTAAAATATAGAGTTCAGCATCAATCAAACAGTAACCTTTTTTATTTATAATAATAATAAAAACATATTTTGGCAATTGTAATAATACCTTTAATAAATGCAATTATCAAATGTATTGTATCAATCTGCATAAAAACTATTTATTTACATGAATGCTGTGTTGAGAAAACAGCTCCCAAAATCACCAGAACTGAACAATAAAACCCAAAATGAGTTTTCTCAAACGCGTCCTCCAGTCCAGCAGGAGACGCAAAAGCGCCATTAAACACGAGAAGAAGAAGATTTTATCTGTAAGCGTTAGAATGCGTTTAACTTCATTTGTGAGTTTGTGTTTGTGAGTTTGTGTTCTGAGCGTGTTGTTTTTGTCTCTTTGGCGTTTTAATGATCGTAATAGAAGATTATTATCGTCGTTTGTGGCGGTTTTGTGACGGACTCTTTAAAATATTCAGTTTCAGGAGAAAAAACTAAAAACTTTGGAGCCCCTTCAGGGAGAATTTGTTTTCTGAAATAGTTTTACTGTCTCTCGCTATAAATGTACCATGATTTTACTACAGTAACCATATTTTAACCATGATATTCGTAGCGAAACTATAGTACTACAGGAAACCGAATACTGCGGTTTAATAAACATAATTTTGTGATTATTCTGGTTTTACTACAATAACTGTAGTTTAACTGTGATTACTGAGGTAGTTTAACCATTGTATTTGTAATAAAACCAAAGTAATCACAAGATTAACTATGAATAATCTATACTAAACATGGTTGTGGTCCCATAAAAACTAAAACAAACATGTCCCACCTCAGTCATGTTTACTACAATATTACTATAGTAAAACCATGTTTCAGACCAAAAACATCACACTGTCATGGTAACTACTATAGTAAAGCCATGATTTTATATTGTATGTTTTTTAGGCTTCAGTGTGTTTTTATATGACTATAGATTTATCATGATTAATCTTGTGATTATTATGGTTTTACTTCAAATACCGTGATTAAATTACTACAGTAACCAGTTAAACTATGATATTTGTGGTCAAACCATAATAACACAAAATTAACCAGTTTTCATTTTCCTGTTTTATTACTATGGTGTCACTTTGAATATAATATTTAAAATATGGATACTGTAGTAAAATCATGATAAATTTAACACAAATCTTGATCAATGTCAGTCCAGGGAGAGGTTGAATTTTTGAAAATGCCCAATGCGCTCCAAGTCCTCGTTGTGGCGTAGTGACTCGCCTCAATCTGGGTGATGGAGGACGAATCTCAGTTGCCGTCAATCCGCACAACTCACCACGTGCCCAACCGATAGCAAACTACATTATAGCAACCACAAGGAGGTTACCCCATGTGACTCTACACTCCCTAGCAACCGGACCAATTGGTTGCTTAGGAGACCTGGCTGGAGTCACTCAGCACACACTGGATTCAAACTTGCGACTCTAGGAATGGTAGTCAGCGCCAATTCTCGCTAAGCTACCCAGACCACCCGAAAACATTTTACAATTATGCTTTTTAAATGTTTTCAATGTATTAAAATATAGTGTTTGTCAATAATCTAGTTTCCATCCACTTTTCACACTGTTTTGTTATAGATGAATTGAAAATCTGTAAACAAAAATTTGCTAAATTTGCTGTCTTGTGCCTGTTTCCATTTAAATGGCCTTTTATTGATAAAAATGGTGTGCGTGATGACGTCGTGCTTAAAAAAACACTTTGTCATATAAGTTTTGGATTACCGATAATTATGTACCTTTCGCCTCCTAGATGTCCCTAATGTTTTTTCCCCCGAAGTTTTGGTAAAATGGGGAGATTATTGAGACAATGCATTGAAATTGGCCAGCTTACTGTCATTTTAATTTCACAAATAAATGCAATCAGAAGTCGAGGAATTGCAATCAAAAGGGAACAGTTACCCTTCTGATAGGACTGTAATATTGGTCCTGATGTTGCGCCTGTCGCAGGTTGCCACCGGTTCCGACCCAAAAGTGAATCGTCATGGGGAAACTTTCGGTCTTAGTATAAGGACAATCCATCAATGTATAAATGCGGTGTGCACAGCTATTAAAGAAAAATGTATGTGGCGTAATATCAGGTTTTACATACATGATACATTCCTGATATTCTATTTTAAACAAACATCTTATCTAAAGCATTGCCATCACAACTGCATTATGAAATAAAAAAGCTTATTCTGGCAATTGTTACAATCATTTAATAAATTCAATTGTAATACTGAACTAAAAAAAAAATTTGTTTTGATGTGTATTTTTGATATGTTAATTTCTCATGATGGTAAAATAATCGTATTATCGCTGTATGTAGCAGTTTTGTGACGGATGCGTCATAATATTCAATTTCAGGAGAAACAAGCAGAAATCTGAGAATATCATGTTTAATTTCTGATAAATGAGCTAGTTAAATTCATCGGCTGGTTGTAAATTAGTTCAATGAATGTGAGTATATGTGAAAAATGAAACCAAACTCCAAGCACACATTTATATTTATAGGCTAACAAAGTTATTTAACAGAGCTGTTTATAATCCTATAATAATGTTTTTGAGTTTGATGAATGTCAGTTCATTGTAATGATGATGTTTTTGTGTTTAGATGTTCATCATGAGGGAGCAGGTGGATGTGATCTGCTGTAAATCAGTAGGAACTGATCTGTCCATGCTGGATATTGATGATTTCATCACAGAAATCTCTCAGCTGAAGAAAGAGGTGACGTCACTGAAGACAAAACTGATGGAGAGTGACGACAGGTTACAGGTTAAACATTCATTTCATCCTTAAAGTTGAGATTGTAAGCTTTCAAATGATGTGATATGATGAACGGTACAGATGTGATTGTGTTATGTTTGTCAGGAGCTGGAAAAGGTTTCCTGTCAATCTTCAGTGTGTGTGACTGATGGGACCTCCACAGAATGTCAGGATTCAGTGTGGCGCGGCAGAGATCAGTCCACACCACAGCGACTGCTGGACAAACTCTCTGAACAGAGATCCAGAGACACACAGGACTCACAGCTCACTTTACTCTGTTCTACTGATGGTAATCAGGGTGATCAAACCTCCACAGAGTCTCTGACTTCTGTCTGTAACGCTGGAGAACAGCAGATGCTGCAGACAGCAGTGAAGATGAAAATGTGTTCAGTGAAGTTGCTGGACTGCAGGAGCCTGATGAAGATGAGAGGAGAATTCAAAGTAGAGGAACAACAGAGTAATGAAGATGATGATGATCAAACCTCCACAGAGTCACTGGCTTCTGTTTGTAAAGCTGGAGAACAGCAGATGCTGCCAGTGAAGATCGAAGTGAAGCAGGAGGAGATAAATGAAGAAATCAGAGTAGAGGAACAACAGGCAGATAAAGATAATTATATTTCTTCAGGTATGTTTCTTCCTTTTAATAATTTACATTTTCATGTCAATCAACTGTCATTTTACTTTATATCATTCAAAACGGTTCCTTAAGTGCTCAGTTTAAAAAGGTGCATGTACTACAGTGTTTTTTGCAGTGATTTTACCAGCGGCGCTGCACGTTTTTGGATCTACAGGCATAGCAGCGGGGAAAAAAAGAAATGAAAAAGTGATGATGTGTGCCATCTAACTTAAGAAATAATGTATAAATCATATTTTATTATTCTATTTGAATATTACTGGTTTTGCTTCGAGACCCAGATTTTACAATGGACATAAAGTGGCGTCCCACCATAGTAAAGAACATAACCTGTATTTAAAGGGTCGTAAAAAACTATTTCACTTACTGAGATGTTTTTAAAAAATTTTTTGGAAATAATTATTTTATTTTATTTTTTCTAAAAAACGAGCAAAACTAAAAAAATAAAAGATTACACACACACACACATATATATATATATATATATATATATATATATGTGTGTGTGTGTGTGTGTGTAATCTTTTATTTTTTTATATATATATATACACTTAGCCCAATGTTAGCTGGGATAGGCTCCAGCCCCCCGCGACCCTGTACACAGGATAAGCGGTTGACGATGGATGGATGGATGGATATATATACACACACAGACAGTGCATCCGGAAAGTATTCACAGCACTTCACTTTTTCCACATTTTGTTATGTTACAGCCTTATTCCAAAATTTATTCAATTCATTATTTTCCTCAAAATTCTACAAACAATACCCCATAATGACAACGTGAAAGAAGTTTGTTTAAAATCTTTGCAAATTTATTACAAATAAAAAAACGAGCTCAGAATTGAGCTCAGGTGCATCCTGTTTCCACTGATCATCCTTGAGATGTTTCTACAACTTGATTGCATGGTAAAATTCAGATTTGGAAAGGCACACACCTGTCCCATGAGGTCCCATAGTTAACAGTGCACGTCAGAGCACAAACCGAGCCATGCAGTCCGAGGAATTGTCTGTAGACCTCCGAGACAGGATTGTATCGAGGCACAGATCTGGGGAAGGGTACAGAAAAATTTCAGCTGCATTGATGGTCCCAATGAGCACAGTGGCCACCAGGGAACCACCAGGACTCTTCCTAGAGCTGGCCGCCCGGCCAAACTGAGAGATCGGGGGAGAAGGGCCTTAGTCAGGGAGGTGACCAAGAACCCAATGGTCACTCTGACAGAGCTCCAGCGTTTCTCTGTGGAGAGAGGAGAACCTTCCAGAAGCACAACCATCTCTGCAGCACTCCACCAATCAGGCTTGTATGGTAGAGTGGCCAGACGGAAGCCACTCCTCAGTAAAAGGCACACGACAGCCCGTCTGGATTTTGCCAAAAGGCACCTGAAGGACTCTCAGACCATGAGAAACAAAATTCTCTGGTCTGATGAAACAAAGATTGAACTCTTTGGCCTGAATGGCAAGCGTCATGTCTGGAGGAGACCAGGCACCGCTCATCACCTGGTCAATACCATCCCTACAGTGAAGCATGGTGGTGGCAGCATCATGCTGTGGGGATGTTTTTCAGCGGCAGGAACTGGGAGACTAGTCAGGATCGAGGGAAAGATGAATGCAGCAATGTGGATGGAGATTCAACTTCTCAAGAGATTATAGGATTAAATTTAGTATTGGAGGAGGGAGTGTGGGCTAGGATTCTAAAAAACATCAAATCTACATTTAGAGATGCAAGGGTACATCTTATGCAATTTAAGATTTTACATCAATTCTGATGGACCCCCTATAGATTGTATACCCTTGGTCTTAAAGACACAACCACATGCTGGCAAAGCCAATCAGAAGATTGGGTCTTCTGATCTTTGAAACTTCAACCAAAATTCTTTGATATTAACAGAGTTTTATGTGTGAATTATTGGGCCCTCATGTTTCATTTTGCCCTAGACTCTGTTTTCTAGGCGATGGGACAGTCATTAATATAGGGATCGGTACATAAACAATTAAGTCCTGGCTGGTGTTATGATCAGAACACAGGTCATCCATAGGGGATGGAAGTCGGCTGGAGCGCCCTCGTTTCGGAAGTGGTACATGGATATTGGCAGAGTGGTGGCATTTGAGGAGGCTGGGCAACATGGGTTTATTTAAATCTAAATAAAATAAAAAATGGGGCCGTTATTTTGACTTTTTGGAGGTCTTTTGGTGGGGAGGCAGTGGAGAGATATAGATCATGTTAAATGTGTGTGTGCATTCTTATTGTTATTTTTTTGAAAATATACTTTTTTCTAAATACTTTCTGTTGGGTTATTTTTTATTTATGTGTCATTTTTTTATTTATTATCAGACCACTGAGGTGTGCGTTTGTGTCGGGGGGTGGTGGGTGTGATGTTCGGAGGGAAGGGTTTTAAGTTCATATAATTTGATTCTGTTTTTTCTGTCATGGTTTTTTAATCTGTGACTGGAATCCATAAAAATGGTTAACAATAAAAATTTTGAGAGACTCCTAACAAGGCCACATGTCACAGTCTGGGTAGATTAGATGGTAAGTGAACAATCAGTTCTCGTGGTCAACTTGTTGAATTCAGGCAGGAGTAAAGACCTGAGCAATATTGACAAGGGCCAAATAGTTATAGCCAGATGACTGGGTCAGAGCATCTCTGAAATGGCAAGGCTTGTGGGGTGCTCCCTGTAAGCAGTGGTGAGTACCTACCTACAGTGTTCTGAGGAGAGACAAACCACAATCCGGCAAAAGGTTGTTGGGCGCCCAAGGTTCATCAATACACAAGGGCAAGGAATTCTATCCCATCTGGTCTGAACGTCTACTGTGGCAAAAGTCACACAAAATTTTAATGATGGTTTGGGTAGGAATGCGTCACAACACACAGTGCATCGCACCCTGCTGCGTATGGGGCTGCATAGCTTCAGGCAGGTCAGAGTGCCCATGATGACCCCCGTCCACCATCGAAAGAACCTACAATGGGCACGCTAGCGTCAGAACTGGGCCTTGAAGCAGTGGAAGAATGTCACCTGGTCCAATGAGTCCCGTTTTCTTTTACATTACTTGGGACGGCCTTGTACATGTGTGCCATTTACCTGGGGAGGTGATGAAGACAGAGAGGGAGTCTGCTTCACGGATGGAGTTGGGAAGGTCATTCCACCAACGTGGTATGATGAAGCTGAAAGTCTGAGAAAGTGTTTTGGTGCCTGTCACGGTATTTAAATCCTATGTCTCTTCCTTATCTCGTGCCTTGTTCATATTGTGTGTGTGTGCATGAATGTGTGGGCGTGTTACTTGTTAACCGTGATTAGCGCTCTGCCGCAATCACTCCTCATACCAGCTGTTACTCATTCCAATTCCCTTTAAATTCTCACCACTCTCTCATCTCTTTGTCAGATCGTTGTTTGTGATGTCCAGTGTTGTTCACCAGTCTGAAGTTCCAGTTCAGTTCTCTCGTTGTTCCTGTTTCATGTTCTGTTGCTGTTTCCCGGATTCGTCGTGTCTGTTCTACACTTCTCATCACTCTTCTCACCACGATCCATTGGAGACTCTGTGCCACTAGACCATCTCCTTCTACATACTGGACACTCCTCTTGCCCCCATCGTCCTTGGTCATCCCTGGCTCACCCTTCACAATCCAAGAGTGGACTGGCAGTCTAAGTCTGTGTCAGCGTGGAGCACTCAATGTCATAAGTCTTGTCTTGTTTCTGCCTGTCCGTCTGTTTTTGTTCCTGTTTTTCAGGAAGAGGCGGTGGATTTAGCTAACGTGCCCGCGGAGTACCTGGACCTGAAGGAGGTGTTCAGTAAGTCTCGGGCGGCTTCTCTCCCTCCACATCGTCCCTATGACTGTGCCATAGAGTTATTGCCAGGTACATCTCTGCCTAAAGGCAAGTTATATTCACTCTTGGTTCCAGAGAGGGAGGCTATGGAGAAATATATTTCTGATTCTCTAGCTAATGGATTCATCCGCCCTTCCTCTTCTCCAGCGGGGGTGGGATTCTTTTTTGTGGGGAAGAAGGATGGATCTCTGCGACCTTGTATTGATTACCGGGAGCTGAACAACATCACGGTAAAGAATACTTATCCTCTGCCGTTGATGTCTTCAGCTTTTGAGAGGTTGCAGGGAGCATCCATCTTCACGAAATTGGATTTACGTAATGCTTATCATTTGGTCCGCATCAGGGAGGGGGATGAATGGAAAACCGCTTTTAACACCCCCAGGGGGCACTTTGAATACTTGGTCATGCCGTTCGGCCTGTCCAACTCCCCAGCGGTCTTCCAGGAATGCGCATGGATCCTGAGAAGATCAAGGCTGTGGTAGATTGGCCAAGTCCAGAGTCTCGTAAGGCCCTACTGAGATTCCTGGGGTTCGCCAATTTCTACCGGCGTTTCATTCGCACTTTCAGTCAACTAGCCGCACCTGTGACCGCCTTGACCTCCCCCAGAACAACGTTCAGGTGGTCAGAAGCAGCTGAGGCTGCGTTTGCCAAACTGAAAGGTTGCTTTGTTTCAGCCCCCATCCTGATAACCCCTGATCCATCACGTTAGTTCGTGGTGGAGGTCGATGCGTCAGAGGTGGGGGTAGGCGCCGTGTTATCCCAGCGTTCTCCTTCAGACGACAAGATACACCCTTGCGCATTTCTTTCTCATCGCTTGTCCTCAGCCGAACGTAATTATGACATTGGTAACAGAGAGTTGTTGGCAGTCAAGTTAGCTTTGGAGGAATGGCGCCACTGGTTGGAGGGTTCGGGGGTACCTTTTATCGTCTGGACCGATCACAAGAACTTGGAATATATTCTTGTTACTTGTTAACCGTGATTAGCGCTCTGCCGCAATCACTCCTCATACCAGCTGTTACTCATTCCAATTCCCTTTAAATTCTCACCACTCTCTCATCTCTTTGTCAGATCGTTGTTTGTGATGTCCAGTGTTGTTCACCAGTCTGTAGTTCCAGTTCAGTTCTCTCGTTGTTCCTGTTTCATTTTCTGTTGCTGTTTCCCGGATTCGTCGTGTCTGTTCTACACTTCTCATCACTCTTCTCACCACGATCATCTGACCATTGGAGACTCTGCGCCACTAGACCATCACCCCGGACTTTTCCCTATCTTCACATTTTGCTGTTAATAAACTAACTGTCACTTGCAACTTGCTTCCTAGTTTCATTCCGTCACAGTGCCTCTTTATGTTGGTACAACAAGGCGATGTTCCATAGCTGACCACAGGGTTCTAGTGGGTGTGTAGCTCTACAGAAATGATTTTGGGTATGTTGGAGCAGCCCCAGTGACTGTTCTGTATGCCAGCATCAGAGCCTTGAATTTGATACTTGCATCAACTGGTAGCCAGTGGAGAGAGACAAGGAGTGGTGTAACATGTGCTCTCTTTGGTTCATTGAAGACCAGACATGCTGCTGCATTCTGGATCATTTGCAGAGGTCTAATTGCACATGCAGGGAGGCCAGCAATTAGAGAGTTTAAGTAGTCCAGTCTAGTTATGACAAGTGACTGAAAAAGCAGTTGTGTGGCATGTTCAGATAGGAAGGGTCTTATCTTCCTTAATATGTTGTAGAGTGTAAATCTACATGATCTTGCAGTCTTTAAGATGTGGTCCATGAAATTTAGTTTATCAATGGTTTCTCCTAGATTTCTGACCATTTTTGAAGGCATTACTGTAGTCGAACCCAGCTGCACGGTGATTTTGTGTTCAACAGCAGGGTTGGCTGGAAAGACTAGGGGTTATGTTTTGGCTGGAATGAGTTGCAGGTGGTGTTCCTTCATCCAGGCCGAGATGTCTGCCAGGCAGGCAGAGATTCGAGCAGTCACTGTGGTGTCGTTGGACTGGAAAGACAAGTAGAGTTGTGTGTCAACGGCATAGCAGTGGTATGAGAAACCATGTGCCTGAATGATGGTTCCCAGTGATGTTGTGTATTTAGAGAAGAGAAGTGGCCCAAGCACTGATCCCTGATGTACCCCAGTAAGTAGTTGATGTGGCTTGGATACCTCACCTCTCCAGGCTACCTTGAAGGACCTACCTTAGAGATAGTAGTTAAACCAGTCAAGCACAGTTCCTGTAAGACCCATCTCAGAGACTCAGTGACACACAGCAGTGCAGTCTCAGTGGAGTATCCACTTTTGAAGCCTGACTGATTGTCATTCAGCAGTTTGTTCTGTGAGAGATGGGCAGAGATTTGATTGAAAACTGCCCTTTCAAGTGTTTTTTGCCATGAATGGGATGAGAGAGACTGGTCTGTAGTGTTCTATTTGTGTGGGGTCAAGTGCAGGTTCTTCAGCAGCGGGGTTACTTAAGCCTGCTTAAATGTAATGGGGAAAGTGCCTGTAAGTAGAGATGTGTTGATTATGTGTGTGAGTGCAGGTAGGATGGATGGAGAGATGGCCTGGAGAAGGTGAGAAGGATTGGGGTCAAGAGAACAGGTGGTGGGGTGGTTTGAGAGGAGGAGTTTAGAGACCTCAGTGTCAGTCAGAGGACAGAATGTAGAGACAGAAGAGTTTCATACTGATGACCGATGTTTAATGGGGTGTTTTGCTGTGAATTTAATGCTGATGATTGTAAACTTATTAGTAAAAAATGTGGCGAAGACGTCTGTTGTCAGTGATGTGTCAGGTGGTGGTGGGGATGGCAAAGTAGTGTGTTGAATGTTCTAAACAAACTGCTTTCTGTTTTCTTGTACTAATGTTATAAATGCAGCACTGGCCCGACTCGCTCACACAGTTGCCCCCGGCCATTGGGCAGTCCTTTTTGTCGAGCCCTGTGTGGGCTCTTTCAGCAGGTTAATGCACACTGGACACAATTTCCTAGATCTCAAACTTTTCTATGTAAAACCATGGCAGGTTTGATGACATTAACTGCAAAAACTGACACTTCTCAATCAATTTTAAAATGCTGAACTTTGACAATAATCTACTGGCTGTTACTGGTATGATGAGACATGTTATTAATATATTGTTCACAAGATGGCAGGAATATGTCTCCAATTTATGGCACATTTTTATATTTTCTTCATGTTTTAACTTCTAGTAGTGCAAGCTGATTTAAAAAAAATGTGTAAACTTTGCTTATTTTTATATGCAAATTAATGTATATTAGAAATGTACATGTAAATAAGATAACAAATATCATTAAATCCCCAATGAAATGCATCATTTTAGTGTTATTAATTCAGGGAAGATACAATTTTATCATTATCATAAAAAAAATAAAAAAATGGGTTACACATCTGACGCTTTGTTTTAATACTATATGAGGGTTTGAGGGTGGCCGATAAGAAGGACACGGGAGGCAGGTTACTCCACTCACAGGTAATGACCACACTTCAGCACTCACAGCCTCACACAATACTCTCTTCAGCTCACAATAATAAACTCTTCAGCTTCACAATAATAAACTCTTTTGCTTCACAATAACAACTTTCTGGACCCATGCTCTCTTCCCATCTGCTGGTTGTGTGGCTGCTTTTATGGCACTCTCCCCTTGATCACTGGAATTAGAAACGGGTGTTAACTTAATTTAGCTAAGGTGTAAGCGCCCCTTACCACACTCTCTCTCCGGATGGGCGCTTGACCCCCCGCTATGTGCGGCTTTATCATACGTGAACGCCTGTTGGCACTGCTCCATGCACTCGACCTGGTTTGGAGACCCTATTTTAGTGAGATCAGCCAGAGGGATGTTGACGTCCAAATAATTAGGTTCAAACTTCCTGTAATAGCCAGCCATCCCCAGGAACTGTCTCACCCCATTTTGGTCTCGGGGCAGGTCGCAATCGCCACAGTTTTGTCAATTTGGGGATGCACCTGCTTGTGGCCCAAGTGGAACTCCAGATACCGTACCTCCACCCGCCAAATCACACACTTCTTGGGGTTTACAGTGAGCGCCGCCCGTCACAGTGATCTCAGAACTGCCCTCAGATGCTGCATATGCAGCTGCCAATCATTGCTATAAATGATGATGTCATCTAGATAGGCAGCAGCATAAGCCGAATGCGGCTGGAGGATGCGCTCCATGAGACGCTGAAAGGTAGCCGGGGCCCCAAATAAACCGAACAGAAGCATCACAAATTGGTGCAATCCAAATGGCACGAAGAAGGCTGTTTTTTCACGGGAAATTGCTGTCAAGGGGATCTGCCAATAACCATTTGTCAAATCCAATGTCGAATAAAATGATATGCCCCGTATTGAGCATTGCATCCAATTCCTCCCAAACTAGTTTCTTTTTGTGTTCAGGCAAGTGATAGGGATGGCTATGTACCACCACTCCTGTTTCATTCTCGATGTGGTGCTAGATGAGGTTCGTACGACCTGGTAGAGGGGAGAACACGTCTGCAAATTCTTGTTGCAACTTGGCAACCCCTGTGAGCTGGTACGGTGAGAGGTGGTCTCAGGAAGTGACTGGAGTGTTATTATTGTGGGTTTTTTATTCACCTCCGGCCCGAGCTCTGCCCTCTCTGGAACTACTGTAGCCAACATCACAGGGACCGCCTCCCTCCACAATTTCAGGAGGTTGGGGTGATATATTTGACGTGCGCCCTCTCTATTGGTTCGCTTTACCTAATAATCGAGATCCCCCACTCGTCGTGTGACCTTGGCAAGTAACTTGAAGCTCGATGTAGGGAGTAATACGAGTACCTTATCTCCTTGTGCAAATTCACACAGCCAAGCTCCACTGTTATACAGTTGGCTCTGTCATTCTTGAGCTTGGAGCAAATTCTCCTTTGTTAGTTGCCCCAAGGTGTGGAGATTTGCTCTAAGATTAAGAACGTACTAAATTTCATTTTTGCTATCGGAAGGTCCCTCCTCCCAAGCTTCAAGGATGACATCAATCACCCTGTGCGGGTGCAGCCCATACAGCAGCTTGAACCTGGAAAACCCTGTGGAGGTTTGCAGGACCTGTCGTACTGCAAATAACAGGGGGTTGAGCCATTTATCCCAATTTCTGGCATCCCCGTGCACACCCCCTGTGGACATCACCGCCAATGCCCGGCCAATAAAAACAGGCTATTAAGTGGTTTAGTGTCTTTCTTTCCCCTAGGTGACCTGCCATCGGATTTTAGTGATCTGCCTTGAACACCACGGTATTAAGAGCTGGGTTGTATCTTCTTTTTTGTTGAGCATCCTGCGTCACTCTACACAACCGCTCGTTTAGAATTGAAAAATAGGGATATGAAAGTGCGACCCTCAGTCAAAGTTGTTGACCATTGATCACTCTCACTTAGTCGAAGGCATGCTTGAGTGTCTGCTCCAAAGGGAACTCTCCTTTGGGAAATCCCCTGAGGATAGGTGGTGCCACAGCCCCCCCCCCCCAACGTCATCTTGACGTGGAGCTGACAAAAATGGCCCCGGCTCCACCTCCCCTGCCAGAGCATCGCACACTTCACATCTCACTGATTTTATGCAGAACCCATCTGCACATATTCCATTTAATACATTCAGAAATTCAGGCCAATTAGTCCCCAGAATCAGCAGATGGTTGAGGTGGGAACTATCTGCAGCCTCCACTCTGTTTTGTTCCCAGAAATGTATTTGCAAGGGTCACCACAGGGTATTTGTGAAGATCCCCATGCACACACTACACCCTCACCATTTTAGCTGTGCCCAATGCCCCGTGTTGAACCAAGCTTTGGTGGATAGTGATTTGATTACAACCTGTGTCCACCAACGCTTCTTACCTCTATCCGGTACGCTCCGGCTCAGTCGGGGGCAGCCTGCGGGGTGTCGGGTATCCGGACCACCATCCCCAGCTCCATCACAGGGCATTGATCCTGGAAGTGTCCCGGATCCCTGCAACTCCAGCAGGCCCAGCCCAGATGCCACGGCCGCACCTGCGTAGGCGGACACTTCCACCTGAGGGGTAGAGCAGCAGGGTGCTCTAGAGGCAGGGGTGTGTGCCCACCACCTTGCACGGGGAACTGATTTTTATTAGGGGTTCAAACCCAAAGGCCTAGAAACCTATAGTAATTGTTATGAATTTTAGGGGTTCAAGCGTTTGGAACTGAAACCCTATTGTAATTGTATTACATATACAATATTGTAATTTCACGATCATTGAACACAAGACATTAGTCATATTTAACACCAGTTTGCAAATTCAGCAACTTACAAAGTACATATACATATATACAAATACATTATTTTTGCATACTTTGAAAGTTCTTAACCCTTGTGTAGTCTAAACATTCTGTAATGTGTGGGGTTACAAGTGCCTTTTCCAGCTGCTCCAGGAACACCCTCCTCTTGTTCCGCTTATCAGGCATCCAGGTAGGGTTGATCTTGTTCCATATCACAAAGGCATTGTATGAGGACACATCAATGATATTATGGAAGATGACCAGGGGCCAGCGGGCAGTCCTCCTCCTGCAGCTGTAAGTTCCAATCATCTTGTCCCGGTTTGTCCACGCCTCCTTTGTTGTTGTTGTAGTCCAGGATGATGGCTGGCTTCCTGTCTTCACGATCACTGATCTCTGCCGTTTTGCACAGTGTGCTCAGGAGGACCACAATCTTGTTCCTCTTTGGAAGGTAAGAAACTAGATTGGTGGTGGGGGTGAAGGCAAACTTTAATGAGAAGGCTTCTCTCCCCCTTGTTGCAAGGAGTGCAGGGGGGAGCTCAGGCTTGTTCATTCTAACTGTATCAACCATGGTGATCTTCTTCTTCAGGAGCTACTGGCTGAGTTCTTTAGAGGTGAAGAAATTGTCACACGTGACATTGTGCCCCCTCAGTCCATCTTTCACATCAAGCACAACACGCATCCCGCTGGTTCTTCTCCGTGCCTCCACTGGTCGGCTTCCCTGTGTAGACTTGCATCTTCCAAGCGTAGCTGGATTGTGCATCACAGGCCACCCATATCATGATGCCATGCTTTGCTCGCTTGCTAGGCATATTCTGCTAGAAAGGACAGCGACCTTTTGACAAAAGAGATTACTATCAGTAATTATTATCAGTGTCACAGAAAACAATCACATAAATCAATGATATTACAGCAATACATAATACAATTAACAGTAAAAATCACTTATTACTGATATGAAAATAAAAATGTACCTCTGAATGGAACCAGTTGCTCATCCACTGTTACTTCAGGCCCAGGGTTGTAGAGGTATGGCAGACGCTCCACCCACTTCTCCCATATGGCCCCCAGTTTGTCTCCCACACGTCTTGCAGGTCTTGACTCACTGTTATCAAATTGTAGCATTCTTGAGAAAGTGTGAAAGACTTTCAGTGGCATCGTGGCATGGAAAATCGCCCTTCCACACTATACATCCCAGAGACTACACGTAGCCTTGCCTCGGGACCTATACACACCCGCTAAGATTAGCAGACCTATGTAGGCACGCAGGTCAATCTCATCTATCCTTTTCCGGTTGTCTCCATATTACGGAAACCCTCCAAATTTGTCATCTCTAGGATTATTTTTTCGATGGCTGGTGGGATGAACATGTAGAATGTTGAAGCGATGTCCTGGGCATGGGCAACTGCCACCCTTCCCTGGTTGTCATATGGTGACAAGGACCGTGTTATTTTGCTGTTCTTTGACAAAAATGTCTCTTTTTCAGCTTGGGGGATTTCTTCATCTAAAGATGATGCATTGTGCTCTTGGTTGTATTCTTCCCCATCTTCTTCAGATACCTCGTCCTCCTTCTAAATCATTGTTCTCTTGTTCCTCCTTGACATACGACCTGTGCACTCATGGATTCAGAAAAAATAGAGAACTGGGGGCACTGTCATTTGCAACACCTTTATAGCCTCTGACTGCATCTTGTAGGGACCAATGTCAGTCCTTCAATGTCAGTCAGGCAAATAGAAAGCATGGCCGTCAGCAGCCAATCAAATTTCAGCAGCTAATTACATCATATCTGAATGGCCGACCATTACGAAACTTGAGATATTTTTAGACAGTGTTAGAATGAGGCTGTGTACCAAGATTTATAAAAAATCGGCCACAAGGTGGCGCTATAACAAGGAAATTTACATTTTCACCAAGAACACCGTAAGCGAGTTGAATAATCTCAAAATATTTTTTTCCTCTTAATTCCTTTCACCAAGACCTACAAAATGGATATCTTTGTTTTATGGCATTTTATCAAATGTTTTCTGAAATTCACATTTTCTAAAAAAAATACTTTTTCAAACTCCTCCTAGGCCGTATATCCGAGTCTCACAAGAATTGTTGTGTGTCTCCTATGCTAATACTAACCCAAACTTCTAAAACTTTATTGGAGATTGGGTGCTTTATGGCTTTGTTTTATTTATTTTAACAGTTAAAAAAAAATGACCACCATAACAATGATCCTGTTTCAGGATTGTTGAACTGGAGACATCAGTCATTTAACACCAGTATGCATACTCAGCAACTTACAAAGTACACACACACACACACACACACACACACACACACATATATATATATATATATATATATATATATATATATATACACACAAATACATTCCTTTATTGCATACTTTGAAAGTTCTTAAAAGTCTTGAACCCCGTTAATTGCTGCTTGCTGCTATATTTATTATTATTATTAATCCGCCACTAAACTGATTGGGCAGAGCAAACCGTAAGGCCTAGAGACTTGAAACTTGGTCAGATGGTAGTAGTATTGCTCGCTACTCAGAAACACGGACTTGGCCAAATCAGTCAATAGGGGGTGCTACAGCAATCAAAAACGCGTAATAAAAGGTGACTATCTGCGCTCACATGATGAATGCAATAATAATAGCTTCAGCAGTGGCCCAACTTTCACAGAAATTTCAATGCAGGAAAAACCCTAAAAAGAAACTTGGGCAGGTGTTTATTTAAAACCCTGATGACTATAATCATTAAATGCAGTTATTATAAACTGTATGAATAAATACCATTTTCACAACAAATATCACAAATTTATACTGGAAATTTGTTGTGTTCTGGTATTGTATTATGCTTCAATTTGATTTGTTTTTACGTTTGTCCCTCTTGAATTGATTTTTGTCCAATTACTGTGTTTATTTTAGAGCTGATGGAAGTGAAAGAGCAATGTCAAGAACTGAATGAAATGGAGGAGAAACTTCAGTGTCAGAAACATCATGATTTCACAACTGAAGAAAAATATTTAAGTTGCTCAATGACTAAGAAGAATTTATCACCAGAAAACCAGAACAGAAGAGCAGCCAATAATGCTTTCACCTGCTCACAGTGTGGAAAGTGTTTCACAAATAAAAGCCTCTTGAAACAGCACCAAAGAATCCATACTGGAGAAAAACCTTACAACTGTTCACACTGTGAAAAGAGTTTCAATTACTCATATAACCTGAAAACACACAAGAGAATCCATACTGGAGAACAACATTACAAGTGTTCACACTGTGAAAAGAGTTTCAATTACTCGCATAACCTGAAAACACACAAGAGAATTCATGCTGGAGAAAAACATTACAAGTGCTCATACTGTGAAAAGAGTTTCACTCAGTCACAAAACCTGAAAACACACAAGAGAATCCATACTGGAGAAAAACCTTACAAGTGCTCACACTGTGGAAAGAGTTTCACTCGGTTACAAAACCTGAAAACACACGAGAGAATTCATACTGGAGAAAAACCTTACAAGTGCTCATACTGTGGAAAGAGTTTCACTCGGTTACAAATCCTGAAAACACACGAGAGAATTCATACTGGAGAAAAACCTTACAAGTGCTCACACTGTGGAAAGAGTTTCATTCAGTCACAAGACCTGAAAACACATGAGAGAATTCATACTGGAGAAAAACCTTACAAGTGCTCATACTGTGAAAAGAGTTTCACTCGGTTACAAAACCTGAAAACACACGAGAGAATTCATACTGGAGAAAAACCTTGCAAGTGCTCATATTGTGGAAAGAGTTTCACTCGGTTACAAATCCTGAAAACACACGAGAGAATTCATACTGGAGAAAAACCTTACAAGTGCTCACACTGTGGAAAGAGTTTCATTCAGTCACAAGACCTGAAAACACATGAGAGAATTCATACTGGAGAAAAACCTTACAAGTGCTCATACTGTGAAAAGAGTTTCACCCAGTCAGAACACCTGAAAACACACGAGAGAATCCATACTGGAGAAAAACCTTACAAGTGCTCATACTGTGGAAAGAGTTTCACCCGGTCAGAATACCTGAAAACACACAAGAGAATTCATACTGGAGAAAAACCTTACAAGTGCTCACACTGTGAAAAGAGTTTCATTCAGTCTGCACACTTGAAAAAACACGAGAGAATTCATACTGGAGAAAAACCTAAAAAGTGCTAAAATTGTTTTCCGCCAACCATGACACAAGCCCAGATCAGTCTGATTCTTAAAAAGGACAAAAATTAAATCGAGTGTAAGAGTTACCGTCCAATTTGCTTGATCCAGCTAGATGTAAAAATATTGTCAAAAATGTTTGTAAAGATTAAGTTACATATAGATCAGGTAGGGTTTATTCTAGGCCGCAGCACTTCTGATAACATTAGGTATTTTATTAATATCACTTGGTCAATGGCGAATGATCAGACTTCGGTCACTGCCATCTCACTTGATGCTGAAAAGACATTTGATATGGTAGAATGGGATTATATTTTAAAATTTTGGAAGCATGCAGGTTCGGGAATACTTATATTGGATGGATTAAGTTACTTTATGGACACCCGGTAGCGGTGGTACAAACAAATTAATTAATTTCAGAATATTTTACTCTGGATAGGGGCACCCGGCAGGGTTGCTCTCTTTCCCCATTATTCTTCTGTCTTGCCCTGGAACCATTAGCAGCCGCGATATGAAGGGAAGATGATTTTCCAGGGGTGATGGCTGGAGGTGTGGCGCTTAAACTTTTCCTTTTCACAGATTATATGTTATTATTTGTCTCCGCCCCTACTATAGCTATGCCTTGTCTCCACAGAATTATTTACTGCCCAGTAATGGCTTTTCAGCCAGGCACCTTTCAGTGGCCCAAACAGGGCAGTCATGCTCTTGACTGGTTGTCTACTAAAGCTAAGCAGGGTTGAACCTGGCCAGTACCTGGATGGGAGACCTCCTGTGGAAGTGGTATTAGGGAGGCCAGCAGGGGTTGCTCACCCTACGGTCTGTGTGGGTCCTAATGACGGGGACACTATACTGTAAAAAGGCACCGTCCTTTGGATGGGATGTTAAACCGAGGTTCTGACTTTCTGTGGTCATTAAAAATCCCAGGACACTTCTTGTAAAGAGTAGGGGTGTAACCCCGGTGTCCTGGCCAAATTCCCCCCATTGGCACCTATCGATCATGGCCTTGTATTAATCTCCGTCCCTGAATTGGCTACATCACTCTATTCTCTCCTCCCCACCAATAGCTGGCGTGTGGTGGGCTTTCTGGCAGGACTATGTCTGCTGTCGCATCATCATCATCCCTATGCTATGTAAAGCGCTTTGGGTGCCTAGAAAAGCGCTATATAAATGTAAGGAATTATTATTATTATTAAGTATTTGGGTATTTTATTCTCAACAAATTTGTGATTAATAGTTAGTTAATTTTGACCCGTTAATAAAAAGGTTTTCGAGCTATGTGGGCTGATGGGCTTCATTACATTTATCTTTGATTGGGAAGGTTACATGTTACTAAAATGAATTGTATTCCAAAATTTCCTCTCTATATTCCCCTCTCCCTATAGATGTTCCCCTCTCTCTTATTTCATGAAATCTGATAGCTTAGCAAAGTCCTTCATTTGCAATCGTAAACGTTAGAGATGCACCGATCGACCGGCCAGGGACCGGAATTAGCCAATTTTCCACATGCTCGGCCCGGACCGGTGACCGGCCGGTCAGCTCACGTCTTTCTGATTCCAAGCTGGTCAATAACGGCAATAAAGTCACAGCCGCACGTAAACATGTCATTGGCGTGGAAGATAGGGGTGGCGGGAAAAATCGATTCTTAGATGCATCACGATGCAGACCTGCACGATTCTGAATCTATTCACAAATGTCAAGCATTGATTTTATGAATGTTTCTTGTTATGTATGGGTATGTTGCGCACGTTGGAGCCGAGATACAACATCCCATCTCGTAAATACTACACTGACACAGCGATCCCCACACTTATGTATTATACTTATGTATTCCTGGCACTAGTGTCTCTGCAGAAAGAGTTTTTTCTACAGCAGGAGATATAGTCACCGCACAGCGGAGCACACTTGCATCTGAACATGTTGACCAGCTCCTGTTCTTGCACAAGAACTTGCACATCACTAGCTAAACACATTTGCACCGTCTCTTTCTGAAATAACAAAACGGGAGACTCCCGGGAAAAATGGGAGTGTTGACCGGTATGTTACAAGCCGTTCCCGAAGCAGTGCTCAGTTTTACAACTGATATTTGGACATCTAACGTAAGTTGAGCGTATTGGACACTTCAGTTTTTCAGATCTTTGGAATTGTTTTGTTAGACGAGTAATAAAGAGAAAAAGGTCCATTTTTCTAATAAAAATAGTGGAAAATGACATCTGTTTTATAAAGCAACTAATTTGCAGTTAATTGTTATTTCTACCTCTTTCCAGTCACAGAGCACTTTATTTTGAGAGCTGTTTAAGTGAGAGAAGATCCTGTAACTTAGTGCAGTTTGGGGGAAATTGCAATGTTAGTAGTAAGTATTATATACGTTGTGACAAAAAATGATTTATGGCCCTGATTTATGGTTTAATTGCTGTACATTTGACCTTTCCCTCCGCCCCCTCCCCTCCCTCCGGCAGTTGTACATGCTGTGATATGGCGTGTCTGTTCTGATACCCCCATCGGTGTATTTAAAAGAGTAGAAAGATTATTAATCTTTAATGGAAAACTGAGATGACAAAAAAAGTAGTATTACGTTTAAAATGTGTTTAAATGATGTCTTTATTGGGGTTTAATGCTTGGTGAAAAACTGTTTTGTTTTTTAAACTTTTGACAAAGAGAAGAAAATGTGTATTTAAACATTACGTTGTCTAACACATCACTAACATTGTCACTTTAAAGATGCTGAACAAAAACATAAAATTTATTTAAAAATTGTATTTCAACAAAGAGCATTTTAAATAGCATAAATTGTAAAATGCAGCACAAAATCTACCGTTTAAAATCCTTTCATGAACTCATTCAGCGATAAGTGATGTAAGTAAGACGATGTTTAACATTAACCTAGCAAACAGGATACATTTTCTAAAAACATAATATAATTTTAACTATATAAGACAGAAATCTTACACGACTCCGTTTAAAGTCCTTTCACGATCTCGTCCAAAATGACAATGGCGTAAGAGCAGTTGACAAGCCCCTCCGCGGGGGTGGGGCTTAACCCCTCCTAATCAGTGTTTGTGTGTTTTAAAGTATTATTTAAACGTTTAAATGTATTTAACGAAAACTTTGAAGTTTTGTTTTAAAACAAAAAACGTATCAAGTTGGCAAATACAACAAAAGCACTCTAAAATTATAAAAACTTTAACAACATTCACTAGAAAATACAGTATTTTGGTAAACAGGTTTATTTTATATAGAATTCTGACGAAATATCTTTAATACAAAAGTTTAATACATTTTTTTTTATTTTTAACCATGAGATTCTAAAACAGTGGATATTGAATGATATTAGTTTATTTTACGCAAACAGACGATACTGGCAGAGCAATCTCATTCAGACGGTCACTTTAAAATAACGAATAAATGATTAACAAGTGTTATTTATTTTTACCAGAGACTAAAACTTGTTTTAAACCAAATAGTATGAAAACAAATTCTGAATCATTTAAAATTCAGAATTTGTTAATTAGATCTGTGTTCATGGGGGTGAAGACGTGCCAAGATTTCAAAGTGTCAATTTAAACCTTTGATCTCTGAATTTTTCACAACAGGGGTTTTGGTATAGTCTATCGGCAGTCCTTTTAAATGATTCAGGCACAGATTAAACTATCAAACGTCCCAATGTTGCATTATTCAGTTCTAAAAGAGATTTTAACTAAACATATTAATATTGTAAATTAATGGGTCCTTTCTTCACGCGCAACCGCCTACTAAAAACAAGCTAATAGGCCTACATTCAATAATATTATAATAAAAACAGCCGCTGAGTTAAATCACTAGACAGAAAGATGTGCGGTCGTTTAAATGTATGAAAACAAAATGAGATCAATTGTTGTCTAAGAAAAGTGTATTTTTCTGTTGAGAATTATATAAAAGAGACATGAATACAATTTGTTTTAAACTTTTATAGGCCTAGTCATTTTGAATTTGTCGCGATGCTTCATGAACCCAGATTTAAACAGAAGATGGCGCCAGATAGCTGTGGTGTGATTGTGAACCTTGTGACAAAAAATTATTTATGACCTAATTGGTGTACATTTGAACTTTTAATTCCTGCCCCCCCCCCCCCCCTCAATGTTTTGTTCAGCATATCGGGGTAATAAACATCCGTTCGTCTACTAAAATAAATACAAATAATCAATAATAGTCTAATTAAAAACAACTAGTGAGTTAAATCCATGCCAGAAAGCCTTGCATTCGTTATATGGAAAGCAAAATGAGATCAATTGTTGTCTAGTCTAAGGGAAGTGTATTTTTCTGTTGAGAATTATATAAAAGAGACATGAATAAAATGTGTTTTAAACTTTTATAAGTCATTTTGAGTTTGTCGCGGAGCATCATGTACCCCAGATTTAAAGAGAAGATGGCATCAGATAGCTGTGGTGTGATTGTGAACTCATGACACGACATGTAATTTCATGGTCAGGGTGAGTGAGGGGATCCCAGCGTGGGAGATGCATGAGGAAGCTGAGTTAGGGTCGCCGTTATTTTAGCGTCACCGGAATCTCCGAAAAGAACACATCACGACTAATGTTATAATGTTACCTGCTGTAATAGGGCTATTGTGCATGACAGTGGACTTTATTGGTATCAGAATCCGCCAAAGGACATGGACTGATTATTATCCTGGTGTGACTTTGCGGCCGCTGGAATCACCCGCGCCTGCACTTCATACATGTGTGCTGCATCGCAGTATTTGTATTGCAGCCTGGACTTATTAATCTGATGTTTAATAAAGTAAACTGTCTTTGTGAAATAGTCTGAGTGGTTGTGTGATTTATCTTCTGGCATTGACAAGTAGGCCTAATGAAATAACATAACTGTTAAACTTGCAAAAGATTTGACAAATGCAATGTGTTTAACAACACGTCTTAAACATGAGAGACAAAAGCGGGTTATAAAAGCAATGGATACATGAGACCATTGAATTGAGGAAGAAGAATCCTTATACACACAGGTTTTTTTTTTGCATATACAGTGAAATTTATTAGTTTTCACATATCCCAGCTAAGCTGGGGTCAGAGTGCAGGGTCAGCCATGATACGGCGCCCCTGGAGCAGATAGGGTTAAGGGCCTTGCTCAAGGGCCCAACAGTGGCATCTTGGTGGTGCTGGGGCTTGAACCCCTGTCCTTCTGGTCAGTAACCCTGAGCCTCAACCACTGAGCCACCACTGCCCTAATCTGAATCTGAAGCGTTATAGAGAGAGAATGCCAATATGTGACTGATGAAAATGATAGAATTAAACTTAAAAAAAGTACAATGCTCAGAACTATGCAACCAACAAGCAACATCGCATCAACATAAAAGAACAGATCGACAGAAGTATGCCAATATCAAACAGCTACAAATGATATAACTATTTCTTCTTTTCGTTGTAAAAAGCAGGCTGAACGGTGTGTTGTTTACACTTTCAAACCATATGTTTGTTTACTTCTGTAAGGGGTTAAACCGTTTCATTAGGTAATACGAGGTTTATACACGTGTATTATTCGGTAGTCAATCTAAAAATATTTTATTTTAAGCCATAGTAAAAAACTCATTACATTACATGTGGTCTTCAGATTTGAAAACACAACCCATTTAAAACAGAATGTCTAGTGTATTTTGTGTACAAATGTCACAGATGAGACACGTTTGTGTGCGAGACGGCAGCGGGTGTTTAACAAGTGCACTACTCTTTTAAAATGATATTTTTTCCAAGCTAATGTTTGGCATTAGTTTAGCAAACACTTTTATTTCACTAAAACACAATAATATATATATATATTTTTTAGCTATAGCTCTAACAACAAATATCTTACATTTTTACCTTTAACAATGTTTCCAAATCAGTGGATATTGGTTGTGAAGCAAACTCATTCAGATTTTCACTTTTAAAGATAAGGAATAAATGGTGTTACGAAAGATTAAGTTTAACATTAGTTTAACAAACACGGTTATGTTACTAAAATGCAGTAACACATTTAAATGCTAATTTAGATGCATCTTTAGCACAAAGATTCTTAAATTTATTAAAGACATGAAAAGTGTCTTTCTAAAACGATGTGTAAAGGGCGTGCTGCAGATTAAATCCACATTCACTAGGCAATACAGTATTTTAGCAAACAGGTTTATTTGACTAAAACGCAATAATGTTTTTAAAGAATTCTGACGATATCTTTAATACAAAGGTTTGTTACATTTTTAATTTAAGCATGAGATTCTAAAACAATGACTACGGTTATGCAGCAAAACACACATTCAGTTTAAATATGAACAAATATTTTAACAAAAATAAAGTTTTGTGTTTTGATTTATATTACTAAAACACGATAAAGCATTTCATGTAATTTTAGATGTATCTGTAACACATGTTGTCTTGCATTTTTACTTTTTGACAAAGAGAAGAAAATGTGTTTTTAAACATTAGGCTGTCTAACACATCTCTAGCAATGACGCTTTAAAGATGCTGAACAAAAACTTTAACATAAAATGTATTTAACATTTTTATTTCAACAATGATCATTTTAAATGAAATACCATACATTCAATGTAAAATGTAACAAAGATTCTTACATTTTTCCACTCAAAGCCTCATTTTTCCACCCAAAGTCTTTCAATCGATACTGAGCTCTTACAGGAAGTCAGAGGTCTGGGGTGGGAGGTTTTTCAGAATACGCACACACCCCCCCTGATCAGACCTAATGGTGTCTTGTGTAATTCTGTTCAGCAAAACAATATGGTGCCATGAGTTTCCTGGTGTTTTATGGTTTGCTTTCATTGAAAAGCATGGTGACAACCAAAAGTGTGAAAGAAGGGAGATAAAAGGGTTTATTTTGTTATAAAAGTTTTTCTTTTTACCCATCAAGTGCTCCATGTAACGTTGTGAAACATGGTAGAGATGTGGTTAAAGAAGTATTGCTCTTTGTAATTGTAGCGAACCCGCACACACACACACAAGATGAGACAGTCACAATGTCGGATGAAAACTGCTTTATTAATCTAAAGTAGTGCAGGCAAAATTACAAAGGGCAAATCCAGTGAAGAGTTGTCGAGGGAAGCGAGGGTCAAAGCCGGGGTAAACAGGATCGAGAGGCGGGTAAAGTAACAGGGGAGCTAGGGGAACAAGAGAGGCTGGCAAGCTAAGGGGTAACGAATCACAAGGATGGGTCAAAACTAGACGAGACTAGCGGGGGGCAAAGACACGGGAATCTAAATACAATAACCAACACTGGAGAAACTAATGCGTGTGGAATATATAGTGACGAGTGCAGGTGTAAACAATGACATGGTGATTGGGACGAGTGCAGGTGGTCACAATGTTCTGGATGAGAGCGGGAAGCGAGCGAGTACGCTCGCGGAGTGCATGTGTGCCCGAGGGGGGAGATAGTCTACAAGCATGTGAGCTCGTGGGAGCAAAAACGAGCGTGCAAGCTCGAACGAGCAAAACGGTCGTGGAAGCCCGAGGGAGGAAAAAGAGCGTATGAGCTCAAGGGGGCGGAGCGAGGGTTCGTGACAGTACTCCCCCCTCAGAAACGGACGGCTCCAGACGGCCGCGCTCGGTTGCGAGGAGCGCAACCTCTGGGAAGTGGTGCTGGACGATCCCAACAAACAAAAAACCCCTGAACAGAAAACCCACAACACACACAAACAAAATGAGGGCAGTCCAAGGGGGATAGAAGGTACCAAGGGAAATGAAACAGTCCATGGGGTCAATGGGCAGTTTCAAGGCAAGGTCAAGGGGAACATAGCGGACAGGTGGGTGGTCGGGAGATCTAGGGGCATCCAAAGGGCAGAGACTGGGTCAGGGGGTCTGGAAGGCGACTGGAGGACAGGGACTGGGTCCGGGGGTCTGGAAGGTGACCACCGGACAGGAACAGGGTCAGGAGGCCAGGGAAGAGGCCAAAGGACAGGGAGAGTGTCAGGGGGTCACCGGACAGGGTCAGGGGGCCAGGGAAGAGCCGTGAAAGGCAGAGCCGTGGAGGACTTGGGAGACGGAGCCTTGGAAGACGGAGCCGTGAGAGACTCGGCAGGCGGGGTACTGAGAGGCTGAGGAGGTGGCGCCATGGGGAGCCCAAGAGACAGGGCAGAGGGAGGTGGTGCCGCAGGAGGCTCTAGAGGCGGAGGCCTGGAAGGCTCTGGAGGTGGAGCCGAAGGAGGCTTTAGGGGCGAAGGCCTGGAAGGCTCTGGAGGTGGAGCCAAGGGAGGTGGCGCCGTGGGAGGTCCCCGAGGCGACGACCTGGCAGGATCTGTAGTCCCGGGAGGTAGAGCCGTAGCAGGCTCGAGGGGTGGAGCTCTAGAAAGCTCTGGCGTCTTTGGGATCAGAGCCGCGAGATGCTCGGGAGGTGGAGCCGTGGGAGGCTCTGGAGGGGGAGCCGTAGGAGGCCCGAGAGGCGGAGCCGTAGGAGGCTCTAGAGTCTTTGGGAGCAGAGCCGTGAGAGGCTCGGGAGGTGGAGCCGTGGGAAGCTCTGGAGGGCGAGCCGTAGGAGGCTCGGGAGGCGGAGCCGTAGGAAGCTCTGGAGTCTCTGGGAGTAGAGCCGTGAGAGGCTCGGGGAAAAAGGTCGTGGAAGACTCGAGAGGCACTAGAGGTGGGGCCCTGGAAGGCTCGAGAGGCTCGAGGGGGGGAGCCATGAAAGACTCGAGAGACGAAGCCCTGAGAGGCTTGGAAGGGGGTGGAGCCCTGAAAGACTCGAGAGGAGAAGCCCTGAGAGACATGAGAGGGGAAGCCCTGAGAGGCTTGAGAGGGGGAGGAGCCCTGAGAGACTCGAGAGGCGAAGCCATGAGAGGCTTGAGGGGTGGAACCATGAAAGACTCGAGGGACGGAGCCCTGACAGGCTCGAGGGGGGGGAGGAGCCCTGAGAGGCTCGAGGGGAGGAGGAGCCCTGAAAGACTCGAGAGGGGAAGCCCTGAGAGGCTTGAGAGGGGGAGGAGCCCTGAGAGACTCGAGAGGCAAAGCTGTGAGAGGCTTGAGGGGTGGAGCCATGAAAGACTCGTGAGGAGAAGCCCTGAGAGGCTTGGAAGGAGGCGGGGCTCTGGGAGGCTCGAGAGGAGGAGCCCTGAGAGGCTCGAGAGGAGGAGCCGTGGGAGGCTTGGGAGGAGGAGCCTTGGGAGGCTCGTGAGGCGGAAGCCGCGAGGGTTCTGAGGGGCAAGCAGAGGCTGACAGAGCCATGGAAGACTCTGAGGGCGGAGCAGAACCCGGCAGAGCCGTGGAAGACTCTGAGGGCGGAGCAGAACCCGGCAGAGCCGTGGAAGACTCTGAGGGCGGAGCAGAACCCGGCAGAGCCGTGGAAGACTCTGGGGGCGGAGCAGAACCCGGCAGAGCCGTGGAAGACTCTGGGGGCGGAGCAGAACCTGGCAGAGCCGTGGAAGACTCTGGGGGCGGAGCAGAACCCGGCAGAGCCATGGAAGACTCTGGGGGCGGAGCATAGGTCGGTAGAGCTGTGGAAGACTCTGAGGGAACCTCTGCGGTCTTGAGCACAAGACGAGACTGGGGAGAAGGGGCCCTCTTCCTTCTCTTACGTCTTCTACGCTGGCACGTTGGCCGTGGCGGGCATGGGCGCTGGCTCGTTGGCCGTGGCGGGCATGGGCGCTGGCTCGTGGGCCGTGGGCGCTGGCTCGTTGGCCGTGGCAGGCATGGCCGTTGACTCACTGGCCGTGCCAGGCTTCGAGGCTGGGGCCGTGACAGGCCTCGGGACTAGGGCTGTGTAAGGCTTCGAGACAGAGGCCGTGGTAGGCCTCGAGACGGGGGCCGTGGTAGGCCTCGAGACGGGGGCCGTGGTAGGCCTCAAGACGGGGGCCGTGGTAGGCCTCAAGACGGGGGCCGTGGTAGGCTTCAAGACGGGGGCCGTGGTATGGAACGCTGGTTCAGTTTCTGCCTCCCCCACAGTAAACGAGGAACCAGCGTACAGTAGGGCGAGGTCAATAAACTGAGCCAGGTTGAGAGAGCAGCGACCACCAGGCATGAATTATGAGGCTGGCTCATTCAGTCCATATTGGAAAATGTCTTTTAGAGCCACCTCATCAAAATTCACCTGGTTAGCCAGGGCACAGAAATCAACAACAAAAGCCTCAATGGGTTGGTTCCCCTGACGAAGAACCAAGAGCTGGGCCACTGGGTCCATAACATGAAGGGTAGGGTCTCTCGTACTATATACGCTGTCCTGCATCAAAACCCCTAGGCGAGCGTCCGACGAACCGTCAAACCGATCGGGGGTTTGAAAACTCGCGTCGCTGGGAAATACAGTGGGAACATCAACGGACACAGGGACAGGCGCAGGCGGAACAGGTAATAACTGATTAGAAATCGCACGTACCGTCTGCAGGATCTCCTGTATCTGCTGTCCCTGAGCCGCGATTGTTTGATCGTGTTGGCCGACCGTAGATCCCTGGGCGGAAAGTGCCATGTAGATCCGCTCTAATGAGCTTCGGAAATCCTCAGCGGTTTCCATTGTGACTGTCTACGGTGAGGTTGGTTATTCTGAAGCGAACCCGCACACACACACACAAGATGAGACAGTCACAATGTCGGATGAAAACTGCTTTATTAATCTAAAGTAGTGCAGGCAAAAGTACAAAGGGCAAATCCAGTGAAGAGTTGTCGAGGGAAGCGAGGGTCAAAGCCGGGGTAAACAGGATCGAGAGGCGGGTAAACTAACAGGGCAGCTAGGGGAACAAGAGAGGCTGGCAAGCTAAGGGGTAACGAATCACAGGGGGGTCAAAACTAGACGAGACTAGCGGGGGGCAAAGACACGGGAATCTAAATACAATAACCAACACTGGAGAAACTAATGCGTGTGGAATATATAGTGACGAGTGCAGGTGTAAACAATGAACAGGAGTGCAGATGACGCGAGTGCAGGTGTAAACAATGACGTGGTGATTGGGACGAGTGCAGGTGGTCATAATGTTCTGGATGAGAGCGGGAAGCGAGCGAGTACGCTCGCGGAGTGCATGTGTGCCCGAGGGGGGAGATAGTCTACGAGCATGTGAGCTCGTGGGAGCAAAAACGAGCGTGTAAGCTCGAACGAGCAAAACGGGCGTGGAAGCCCGAGGGAGGTAAAAGAGCGTACGAGCTCAAGGGGGCGGAGCGAGGGAGCAGGGTTCGTGACAGTAATACAGGCAACAATTAAATATAATTACTTAAAAGAATAGAAAGTTTTTAGAAATCATTTGCTAAATCAATAGTTCAAATTCAGAGGTTTTTATAGTATGCTGTACACAGTTATCATAAAACCCATGTAAATTCAAGTGTGAACATTTCAAAGAAATGGGGTGCTAGCATACTGGACAACAATCAAATGACTTGTAATATACACACACACAAGATATTTTAACACTTAATTCACACCCTGAAACTACATTCATGGTACTGTTACGTCACTTCGGTGTCAAACACAAATGCAAAGGCTGAGTTTACTTTGACACTCATATTTTTGGTATTAATTTACTCATTCCTGGATCAAACCCCACACTCAGAAACGTGTACATGTAAACAAAAATGTGTACTGTTGTGATGCCAACTGATTATCGCTTTACTGATTTTTATTTCAAGAAAACCACAAAGTCTACCAATAAATGATGAAGTAACGTGTTTACAGGACTGCATTTACTCACAAAAGTTCCTCTATTGCCACAATTGGATTTTTGTTTGTTGTAGAGTTATCCTCATTTGTAAATAGTTATTTGTTTAAATGTTGTGATATTTTCTAGTTTACACAGATGTCAGTTTTAACACACACACACACACACACACACACACACTTTAAAGTTAAGTATCATTATAATATCAAATTCACAATGACCAGTCCTTCTATACATTACACTAATGTACATAATTACATTAACTTTGTAGTACGTTGACTGAACCACAATAAATGTTTCTCCAAACCTGGAATAAAATAATTTGCCAGAGTGCCGTTTAAACATCTCATGTTTGACGTAATCAACTAAAGTTGTTTTCCCTGAAGACCCGTAAGAAGAGTTGTTTTTACAGGCTATTTGTTAAAAGAGTCCTGTTGTGTGTAATGGTTGTGTCAGATTATCACACCATACAAACACTTACTAACTACACACATGCACAAACACTGTACTCTGTACACAGATTTTAAACTTTTAGCAAAGATTTTAGCAAATAGATTAAAGAAAGTTTTTACCTAATATTATTGAAACAAATCAGGCATATGCGATTGAAGGAAGAGATATAACAGACAGTTTGTAGCATAAGGGACGTGGTGAGCTACATGATGGCTGAGGGTAAAAGGGGATAAGTCTGGATCTAGAAAAAGCCTTTGACAGAGTGGAGTTTTTATTTCAGATTTTAGGAAAATTTGGGTTTGGGAAGAATTTTATAAAGTGGATACAAATTTTATATAAAGGGGCTAAAAGTCAAGTAAAGTGCAAGGGGGTTTTTAACAGGGGTTTTTAATAACTCCAGATCAATTAGACAAGGATGTCCGTTATCGGCACAGTTATACAGTTTAGTGGCAGAGTCTTTGGGGTTGGCAATAAGGGCTGAAAAGGAGGTCAGAGGGATTGTTTTAGGAGAGAATGAAGAGATACAAAAAATGTATCAATACTCAGATGATACAACTTTAATAGTGAACGATGTTAAAAGTGTGCAACTCTGCACATGATAAAAACATGTGTAAAATCCCCTCATCTTTTGCCAAACAGACCTTACACAGTGAATTTTCAGCCATCCCAATCTTGTACAGTTTCAGTTAAGAGAATATGATATTATGTCTTATACTAAAGTCTAAGTTTTCCATTCTAGCATCCATGTACCATTTTCTTACATTTTCCCATAACATCCTTTTATCAAAATCGTTCAATACTTTTTCCCAAAATTGTTTGGCTACTGGCTCTTTAAAAGAATCTTTCCTAAAATACACATAAAAATCCTTAAAAGATCAACGATTAAAAAGACCATCTTCTCCTTCTTCCTTTAAAAATACTTTCATGCTTTTCTTCATCCCCTCCTTTCCTTTCTCAAAACATTGCCTCCTTTATTTGTTCGTATTGTTTTTCTAATACCTTCACGTTAACTCTTCAACCCCCTTCACCTCATCTAAAATTGCATAAAAAGGTAAGAATCCATCTTTTACTTCATATAAGTACACCAATTAGGTCATAAATAATTTTTTGTCACAAGGTTCACAATCACACCACAGCTATCTGGCGCCATCTTCTGTTTAAATCTGGGTTCATGAAGCATCGCGACAAACTCAAAATGACTAGGCCTATAAAAGTTTAAAACAAATTGTATTCATGTCTCTTTTATATAATTCTCAACAGAAAAATACACTTTTCTTAGACTAGACAACAATTGATCTCATTTTGTTTTCATACATTTAAACGACCGCACATATTTCTGTCTAGTGATTTAACTCAGCGGCTGTTTTTATTATAATATTATTGAATGTAGGCCTATTAGCTTGTTTTTAGTAGGCGGATGCGCGTGAAGAAAGGACCCATTAATTTACAATATTAATATGTTTAGTTAAAATCTCTTTTAGAACTGAATAATGCAACATTGGGACGTTTGATAGTTTAATCTGTGCCTGAATCATTTAAAAGGACTGCCGATAGACTATACCAAAACCCCTGTTGTGAAAAATTCAGAGATCAAAGGTTTAAATTGACACTTCGAAATCTTGGCGCGTCTTCACTACACATCCCCGCCACAAAACATCTGTCGATCGTCGCCTTTATGTCTGAATCATAAAACGAATTATCACGCCACAAGAAAACTGCGAGCCCCCGCTGCTCAGCGCCTTAAAGGCTGGATCAAAAAACGCGTTATCAATTTGGATGCGCTCCTGAAATAATTTTGATTGGAAAAATGCAATACAACACGTGTTAAAGTTACAATTTATAATGCATACTATTTCAACGCTAATATTGTGTTTGCCAATCTGAACATTTGGTTTAAAATACGTTTTAGTCTCTGGTAAAAATAAATAACACTTGTTAATCGTTTATTCGTTATTTTAAAGAGTCCGTCTAAATGAGTTTGCTCTGCCAGTATCATCTGTTTGCGTAAAATAAACTAATATCATTCAATATCCACTGTTTTAGAATCTCATGGTTAAAAATAAAAAAATTTAACAAACTTTTGTATTAAAGATATTTCGTCAGAATTCTATATAAAATAAACCTGTTTACCAAAATACTGTATTTTCTAGTGAATGTTGTTAAAGTTTTTATAATTTTAGAGTGCCTTTGCTGTATTTGCCAACTTGATAAATTTTTTTTAAACAAAATGTCAAAGTTTTCGTTAAATACATTTAAACGTTTAAATAATACTTTAAAACACACAAACACTAATTAGGAGGGGTTAAGCCCCACCCCCGCGGAGGGGCTTGTCAACTGCTCTTACGAAATTGTCATTTTGGACGAGATCGTGAAAGGACTTTAAACGGAGTCGTGTAAGATTTCTGTCTTATATAGTTAAAATTATATTATGTTTTTAGAAAATGTATCCTGTTTGCTAGGTTAATGTTAAACATCGTCTTTCTTACATCACTTATCGCTGAATGAGTTCATGAAAGGATTTTAAAAGGTAGATTTTGTGCTGCATTTTACAATTTATGCTATTTAAAATGCTCTTTGTTGAAATACAATTTTTAAATACATTTTATGTTTTTGTTCAGCATCTTTAAAGTGACATTGCTAGAGATGTGTTAGACAACGTAATGTTTAAAAACACATTTTCTTCTCTTTGTCAAAAGTTTAAAAAACAAAACAGTTTTTCACCAAGCATTAAACCCCAATAAAGACATCATTTAAACACATTTTAAACGTAATACTACTTTTTTTTTGTCATCTCAGTTTTCCATTAAAGATTAATAATCTTTCTACTCTTTTAAATACACCGATGGGGGTATCAGAACAGACACGTCATATCACAGCATGTACAACTGCCGGAGGGAGGGGAGGGGGCGGAGGGAAAGGTCAAATGTACAGCAATTAAACCATAAATCATTTTTTGTCACAACGTACATAATACTTACTACTCCTGTTTGAACTTGTTATCAGTATCAAAGACACCTGTCCACAACCTCAAACAGTCACACTCCAAACTCCAATATGGCCAAGACCAAAGAGCTGTCAAAGGACACCAGAAACAAAATTGTAGACCTGCACCAGGCTGGGAAGACTGAATCTGCAATAGGTAAGCAGCTTGGTGTGAAGAAATCAACTATGGGAGCAATTATTAGGAAATGGAAGACATATAAGACCACTGATAATCTCCCTCGATCTGGGGCTCAACACAAGATCTCACCCCGTGGGGTCAAAATGATCACAAGAACGGTGAGCAAAAATCCCAGAACCACACGGGGGGACATAGTGAATGACCTGCAGAGAGCTGGGACCAAAGTAACAAAGGCCACCATCAGTAACACACTATGCCGCCAGGGACTCAAATACTGCAGTGCCAGACGTGTCCCCCGCTTAAGCCAGTACATGTCCAGGCCCATCTGAAGTTTGCTAGAGAGCATTTGGCTGATCCAGAAGAGGATTGGAGAATGTCATATGGTCAGATGAAACCAAAATAGAACTTTTTGGTAAAAACTCAACTCGTCGTGTTTGGAGGAGATTGAATGCGGAGTTGCATCCAAAGAACACCATACCTACTGTGAAGCATGGGGGTGGAAACATCATGCTTTGGGGCTGTTTTTCTGCAAAGAGACCAGGACGACTGATCCGTGTAAAGGAAAGAATGAATGGGGCCATGTATCGTGAGATTTTGAGTGAAAACCTCCTTCCATCAGCAAGGGCATTGAAGATGAAATGTGGCTGGGTCTTTCAGCATGACAATGATCCCAAACACACCACACGGGCAACGAAGGAGTGGCTTCGTAAGAAGCATTTCAAGGTCCTGGAGTGGCCTAGCCAGTCTCCAGATCTCAACCCCATAGAAAATCTTTGGAGGGAGTTGAAAGTCTGTGTTGCCCAGTGACAGCCCCGAAACATCACTGCTCTAGAGGAGATCTGCATGGAGGAATGTGCCAAAATACCAGCAACAGTGTGTGAAAACCTTGTGCAGACTTACAGAAAACGTTTGACCTCTGTCTTTGCCAACAAAGGGTATATAACAAAGTATTGAGATAAACTTTTGTTATTGACCAAATACTTATTTTCCCCCATAACTTGCAAATAAATTCATTAAAAATCCTACAATGTGATTTTCTGGATTTTTTTTCTCATTTTGTCTCTCATAGTTGAAGTGTAGCTGTGATGAAAATTACAGGCCTCTCTCATCTTTTTAAGTCGGAGAACTTGCACAATTGGTGGCTGACTAAATACTTTTTTGCCCCACTGTATTTAGTGTCACTAAAAACGCATTTAACCAAAATAATGCACAACTATCTAACTGAATCACAGACATGAAATTAGCATATTAGGAATTTTCAGCTGGAAGCCCTGCTATCATGTAAATGAATCAGGCTCAGTAGTCGCCAGCTAGCAGCAAGCTATCCAGTTAATTATTGTTGTGTAACAAACAAGACAGCACTGACAATAAAATACAATGACTGAACACAACAACAACTCAGACATCAACACCATTGCAGTTTATTTACAGTATGTACTGTTTAGTTAAATGTTTTTCATCCAAAGCGCTGTCACAGGAAAGAAAGCTTTCTTCTTCCGGTGATGTGTATTGCAAGTGGTAAATCCAGTTTAAACCTTAGCTTAAACTCAAATCAAAGCAATAACTAAATCAGCCTCTCATCTTTTTAAGTCGGAGAACTTGCACAATTGGTGGCTGACTAAATACTTTTTTGCCCCACTGTATTTAGTGTCAATAAAAACGCATTTAACCAAAATAATGCACAACTAGCTAACTGAATCACAGACATGAAATTAGCATATTAGGAATTTTCAGCTGGAAGCCCTGCTATCATGTAAATGAATCAGGCTCAGTAGTCGCCAGCTAGCAGCAAGCTATCCAGTTAATTATTGTTGTGTAACAAACAAGACAGCACTGACAATAAAATACAATGACTGAACACAACAACAACTCAGACATCAACACCATTGCAGTTTATTTACAGTATGTACTGTTTAGTTAAATGTTTTTCATCCAAAGCGCTGTCACAGGAAAGAAAGCTTTCTTCTTCCGGTGATGTGTATTGCAAGTGGTAAATCCAGTTTAAACCTTAGCTTAAACTCAAATCAAAGCAATAACTAAATCAGCCTACTGTCATCTCAAAAAATGTACTGAGAATTAGATATCTCTTACCTAGTCAAGACTTAGAGAAACTTATTCATGCATTTATCACCAGTAAATTTGACTACTGCAATGGACTTCTCGCCAACATTCCCCAAAAGACTACAGGTGAAACTCGAAAAATTAGAATATCGTGCAAAAGTTCATTAATTTCAGTAATTCAACTTAAAAGGTGAAACTAATATATTATATAGACTCATTACAAGCAAAGTAAGATATTTCAAGCCTTTATTTGATATAATTTTGATGATTATGGCTTACAGCTTATGAAAACCTCAAATTCAGAATCTCAGAAAATTAGAATATTGTGAAAAGGTTCAGTATTGTAGGCTCAAAGTGTCACACTCTAATCAGCTAAACACCTGCAAAGGGTTCCTGAGCCTTTAAATGGTCTCTCAGTCTGGTTCAGTTGAATTCACAATCATGGGGAAGACTGCTGACCTGACAGTTGTGCAGAAAACCATCATTGACACCCTCCACAAGGAGGGCAAGCCTCAAAAGGTAATTGCAAAAGAAGTTGGATGTTCTCAAAGTGCTGTATCAAAGCACATTAATAGAAAGTTAAGTGGAAGGGAAAAGTGTGGAAGAAAAAGGTGCACAAGCAGCAGGGATGACCGTAGCCTGGAGAGGATTGTCAGGAAAAGGCCATTCAAATGTGTGGGGAGCTTCACAAGGAGTGGACTGAGGCTGGAGTTACTGCATCAAGAGCCACCACACACAGACGGGTCCTGGACATGGGCTTCAAATGTCAAACGTATTACCTGGGCTAAAGAAAAAAAGAACTGGTCTGTTGCTCAGTGGTCCAAAGTCCTCTTTTCTGATGAGAGCAAATTTTGCATCTCATTTGGAAACCAAGGTCCCAGAGTCTGGAGGAAGAATGGAGAGGCACACAATCCAAGATGCTTGAAGTCCAGTGTGAAGTTTCCACAGTCTGTGTTGGTTTGGGGAGCCATGTCATCGGCTGGTGTTGGTCCACTGTGCTTTATTAAGTCCAGAGTCAACGCAGCCGCTCTACCGGGACATTTTAGAGCACTTCATGCTTCCTTCAGCAGACAAGCTTTATGGAGATGCTGACTTCATTTTCCAGCAGGACTTGGCACCTGCCCACACTGCCAAAAGTACCAAAACCTGGTTCAATGACCATGGTATTACTGTGCTTGATTGGCCAGCAAACTCGCCTGACCTGAACCCCATAGAGAATCTATGGGGCATTGCCAAGAGAAAGATGAGAGACATGAGACCAAACAATGCAGAAGAGCTGAAGGCCGCTATTGAAGCATCTTGGTCTTCCATAACACCTCAGCAGTGCCACAGGCTGATAGCATCCATGCCACGCCGCATTGAGGCAGTAATTAATGCAAAAGGGGCCCAAACCAAGTACTGAGTACATATGCATGATTATACTTTTCAGAGGGCTGACATTTCTGTATTTAAAATCCTTTTTTTATTGATTTCATGTAATATTCTAATTTTCTGAGATTCTGAATTTGGGGTTTTCATAAGCTGTAAGCCATAATCATCAAAATTATATCAAATAAAGGCTTGAAATATCTTTCTTTGCTTGTAATAAGTCTATATAATATATTAGTTTCACCTTTTAAGTTGAATTACTGAAATTAATGAACTTTTGCACGATATTCTAATTTTTCGAGTTTCACCTGTATTAAACAGTTGCAGCTCTTTCAGAATGCTGCTGCCAGGATTCTGACCTGGACCAAAAAATTGTCTAGGTTACTGTCGCAACCTCCGTTCCCTAATGGAGGGAACGAGAAGTTGTGTCGATGAAGTGACACTAGGGGTCTCTCTTGAGAGCCTCGGTTACCTCCCATCTTTGAGAAAAGGCCAATGAGAATTGGCAAACATAATTTACATGCCCCTCCCCCGGACATATGCGTATAAAAGGAGGGAAGCATATGCTATTCAGTTGAGGAGTCGAGTGTAAGGTCCCAGCCATTTTAGCGCCTAGTCCAGTGTTGTGGCAAGAGGGACAGCACCAGCAGAGGCCTTTTCTCTCTCTACGTTATCTTAACATTATAATATGTGACGGGGAAGGTGTTCTTTTCATTTCCTATTCTTTCAGGGGATAAGACCCCACAGAGGTCACACCCTAACCTGAAGGGGAGGGTAAAAAGTGGCGAATATGTCATATGGGTCTAAGGCCGCACATGGAAGAGGCGCGGTGGTAGGTCCTGCCCTTCATAGGGGAGGAGCTCTACAAATGCAGCGACTGGGTGGAAAGAGCTCTGAAGGGGGTCATAGGAACCTTGAGCACGTAGCCCGGTAGGGGTCTAAGGATCACATGAGAATCTGCTGGACCGAACTCCAGGCAAGTGTCGCTGACAGAGAATGCTTGAAGTACCAAACCCTCTTGAGTGTGCTCACTACTATCAGGAGGGCTGTCTTTAAGGAGAGGGTTTTTAGCTTGACTGAATCTAGTGGCTCAAAGAGGCTTCTTCAAAGGCCCAAGAGAACCACGGAGAGATCCCATGAGGGGAACAGGCATGGCCTAGCCTCCGGGCACCTCTAAGGAACCTGATGATCAGGTCATGCTTCCTTAAGGACCTACCATCCACTACATCAGGGTGAGCTGCTATGGCGGCTACATAAACCTTCAAGGTTGAGGGGGACAGCTGCCCTTCCACCCTCTCTTGCAGGAATGAAAGCACTGACCCGACTGTGCACCTCTGTGGGTCTTCAGATCGGCAAGACTGCTGGTGGCAGACTGCTCAGACCTTCTGCATCCCCTCCAGGGGCAAGACGTGGAGGTTCCAGTGGTCTGGGCACGGATGCCAGAGAGTGCCCCATCCCTGAGACAGAAGGTCCTTCCTCAGGGAATTTGCCAGGGAGGTGCCGTCACGAGGAGCATGAGATCCGAGAACCAAGTCTGAGTGGGCTAGCAAGGGGCCTTGTAAGGGACTTGTTCCTCGTCCTCCCTGACCTTGCACAGGACTTGTGCAAGTAGGCTTACTGGGGGAATGCGTACTTGTGCAGCCCCCGGGGCTAGCTGTGTGCCAGTGCATCTTTCCCGAGGGGGGCTCCCATCAGGGAATACCAGAGCAGACAGTGGGAGGATCCTGGGAAGTGAACAGGTTTACCTGTGTTTTGTCCAATCAACTCCAAATCAGCTAGAACACCTGAGGGTGTCGACTCTACTCTCCTGAGCATAGCCTGTCACGAAAGCGCATCCACCGTAGCATTGAGGCTAACCGGGATATGAGCCACCACTGACTCCAAAGAAGGAGCTAGCGGGCAAGTTGCGACATGCAATGGGAGTGAACGCCGCCTTGGCGATTTATATATGCTACGGTCACTGTTCTGTCTGAGCGGACCAACACATGCTTGACTCGGATCAGTGGAAGAAATCTCCCCAGGGCAAATAGCACAGCCAGCAACTCCAGCACAGAACAGGCAGTTGATGTGCCAACCCAGTCACAGTCCTGTCCAGGAGCCAGCAGCTGGGTACCCATTGCACACGGCGCCGCAGCCCAATGACAATGACGCATCTGGACACCAGCTGCAGGGCGACTCATGTCCGCAGAAAACAGAGGTCTGTCCAGGGGGCTTCACCGTTGGCGTCAGGAAGGGGTGACAGTCTCGGGACTCGAGTCTAAAGCCAGTGCTGAAGCAGTCTCATATGCATCAATCCAAGCGGTGAGATTGCTGCCGAGGATGCCATATGCCCCAGGAGACTCTGGAACTGTTTCAGTGGAACCGCTGTGTCTTGTCTGTACGTACTCAGGCAGTTTCACGCCGACTGTGCACACTCGCGTGTGAGGCACGCTATCAATGACACCGAGTCTTGTACTGGTACAACCGACCTTCGGCCGTGAATCGTAGAAAGGGTCTGTGTCAAGGCAAAATCGAGACGTGGAAGCACGTGTCCTTCGGGTCTACTGCTGCGAACCAATCTTGATGCCGGACACAAGCCAAAATGTGCTTTTGCATAAGCATTTTGAATGGGAGTCTGTGTAAGGCCCGGTTCAGAACTTGCAGGTACAAGATTGGCTGCAACTCACCACCTTTCCTGGGTATGATGAAGTGGCTGTAGAACCCTTTCTCCAACTCGGCTGGAGGGACAGGTTGTGATCTCTTACCTTGCTCTGCATACCCAGCATGACTGAGGAGGAGGTCCTTCGGGGTGAGAATATGATGCATTTGGGTGTGTGAAGGCGGAAGGTGCATGTTCACGGAGCCCTGACTGCAAATGCTCGGTGTCTGATCGTCGTGACAACGGTGGTTGTGGGCACTGTGATGTTATGAGTACGTTAAGAACTCCATTACCCGGCAGGCCACGGGGGGCATGAGGGGAAGCCCGGGATGTGATGTGAAAGCTGTGGAGTAAAGTATGTTAAACCAGCAAATACGCCTCGCCTGCTTATTATAAAGTTTAAGCAAAGCAACACATGGTGTCAGAAGTGGCCGTGAGCAGCTACGGAAGGAAGATTTGCCGCGGGAGAACGACGGAAAATAAAGAAAAATATCCGGTCGCGTGAGTGTAACGTGTTAACACGGCAACATGCTAAAAGAGTTTGCTACGGCGTGTGATAGCTACAAGTGGCAGTGGAAGTGAAGCGGGGGATGAGGGACAGATCGTACAAGTAGAAGAGGATCTTGTGCCCGAATCAGAGGACATCCAGCAACGAGAGAGGGCTGGGGAAGTCCTGATACCCCGACGTTCAGTAATGGAGAGGCTAAGTCCACCCACTTCCATGCAACTGACTGGTAATCTTGCTGATAATTGGAAGCGTTTTAAGCAAAGATTTAATATATATTTAGCAGCAAGCGGAGCAGGGGGTGAGGATGAAAAATTGAAAGCTCACATCCTTTTGCATGTTATGGGAGAAGATGCTTTGTATATATATAATAGCTTTCAGTTGGATGAAGCTAATCTGACTTTAGCAGAGCTAATGACAAAGTTTGAAGAGTACTTTGTGCCTAGTCAGAATGTGACATTTGAGAGATATAAGTTTTTCACCCATGATCAAAAGCAAGAAATACCTTTTGACCAGTACTTAGCAGAGCTTCACATACTAAGCAAAACATGTGAATTTGGCACCCTGAGAGATTCACTAGTGAGAGACAGGATTGTTTGTGGCACAGTGGATAATGCACTTAGAGAAAGACTGCTCAGAGAGACTGGACTTACATTAGACAAGTGTGTCAGTATGTGCAGAGCAGCAGAAACCACTCGAGCACAAGCAAAAGAGCTTCGGAGAGGTGAAACTACAGTGCATGCTGTACATAAAGAACAAATGAAAAGGAAAACATTTACTAAGCAAAAAGGCCAGAAAGAGAAATCTGAAGAATACAAATGTGGTAAATGTGGAGGCAGCCACAAGCCAAAATCATGTCCTGCATATGGAAAATCCTGTAACAAATGTGGAAAGAGCAATCACTATGCAAGATGTTGCAAGTCAGCTTTTAAACAGAAAGTTCATGCAGTTGGTGAGGATGAAGAGGAAGACAAAGAGTTCATTGTAGATGTGGTGCGTGCCCATAAAACAGAAAAAGAGGTGTGGATTGTGCCAATAAAAGTGAATGAGACAATAATACCATTCAAGCTAGAAACAGGTGCCCATGTAAACCTGTTATCTTTTGA